>NW_027394278.1:655184-855378 GCF_049309525.1 Garra rufa | reverse complement strand
ATTTAAAGTGAGACAGAGATTCAGCTTGCATTGCCTGAACCAACTTTTTTCTGCGCTGAAAAGCTGTTTTCTGACATTTCAGGGTCTAACTTCAAAAATCATGCAAAACACTTCTAACACCTTCAGATATGTTTCCCTGTGTTGCAAAATAGGTTTTATTCATGCACAGAGTGTAAATTTAAAGTGGGACCAAGATTCAGCTTGCATTGCCTGAACCAACTTTGTTCTGCGCTGAAAAGCTGTTTTCTGACATTTCAGGGTCAAACTTCAAAAATCATGCAAAACACTTCTAACACCTTCAGATATGTTTCTCTGTGTTGCAAAATAGCTTTTATTCATGCACAGACTGCAAAGTTAAAGTGGGACAGAGATTCAGCTTGCATTGCTGTAACCAACTTTGTTCTGCGCTGAAAAGCTGTTTTCTGACATTTCAGGGTCTAACTTCAAAAATCATGCAAAACACTTCTAACACCTTCAGATATGTTTCTCTGTGTTGCAAAATAGGTTTTATTCATGCACAGACTGCAAAGTTAAAGTGGGACTGAGATTCAGCTTGCATTGCTGGAACCAGCTTTGTTCTGCGCTGAAAAGCTGTTTTCTGACATTTCAGGGTCTAACTTCAAAAATCATGCAAAACACTTCTAACACCTTCAGATATGTTTCTCTGTGTTGCAAAATAGGTTTTATTCATGCACAGACTGCAAAGTTAAAGTGGGACAGAGATTCAGCTTGCATTGCCTGAACCAACTTTGTTCTGCGCTGAAACGCTGTTTTCTGACATTTCAGGGTCTAACTTCAAAAATCATGCAAAACACTTCTAACACCTTCAGATATGTTTCCCTGTGTTGCAAAATAGGTTTTATTCATGCACAGAGTGTAAATTTAAAGTGAGACAGAGATTCAGCTTGCATTGCCTGAACCAACTTTTTTCTGCGCTGAAAAGCTGTTTTCTGACATTTCAGGGTCTAACTTCAAAAATCATGCAAAACACTTCTAACACCTTCAGATATGTTTCTCTGTGTTGCAAAATAGGTTTTATTCATGCACAGACTGCAAAGTTAAAGTGGGAAAGAGATTTACCTTGCATTGCTGTAACCAGCTTTGTTCTGCGCTGAAAAGCTGTTTTCTGACATTTCAGGGTCTAACTTCAAAAATCATGCAAAACACTTCTAACACCTTCAGATATGTTTCTCTGTGTTGCAAAATAGCTTTTATTCATGCACAGAGTGTAAATTTAAAGTGGGACCAAGATTCAGCTTGCATTGCCTGAACCAACTTTGTTCTGCGCTGAAAAGCTGTTTTCTGACATTTCAGGGTCAAACTTCAAAAATCATGCAAAACACTTCTAACACCTTCAGATATGTTTCTCTGTGTTGCAAAATAGCTTTTATTCATGCACAAACTGCAAAGTTAAAGTGGGACAGAGATTCAGCTTGCATTGCTGTAACCAGCTTTGTTCTGCGCTGAAAAGCTGTTTTCTGACATTTCAGGGTCTAACTTCAAAAATCATGCAAAACACTTCTAACACCTTCAGATATGTTTCTCTGCGTTGCAAAATAGCTTTTATTCATGCACAGAGTGTAAATTTAAAGTGGGACCAAGATTCAGCTTGCATTGCCTGAACCAACTTTGTTCTGCGCTGAAAAGCTGTTTTCTGACATTTCAGGGTCTAACTTCAAAAATCATGCAAAACACTTCTAACACCTTCAGATATGTTTCTCTGTGTTGCAAAATAGGTTTTATTCATGCACAGACTGCAAAGTTAAAGTGGGACAGAGATTCAGCTTGCTTTGCTGGAACCAGCTTTGTTCTGCGCTGAAAAGCTGTTTTCTGACATTTCAGGGTCTAACTTCAAAAATCATGCAAAACACTTCTAACACCTTCAGATATGTTTCTCTGTGTTGCAAAATAGGTTTTATTCATGCACAGACTGCAAAGTTAAAGTGGGACAGAGATTCAGCTTGCATTGCCTGAACCAACTTTGTTCTGCGCTGAAACGCTGTTTTCTGACATTTGAGGGTCTAACTTCAAAAATCATGCAAAACACTTCTAACACCTTCAGATATGTTTCTCTGTGTTGCAAAATAGCTTTTATTCATGCACAGAGTGTAAATTTAAAGTGAGACAGAGATTCAGCTTGCATTGCCTGAACCAACTTTTTTCTGCGCTGAAAAGCTGTTTTCTGACATTTCAGGGTCTAACTTCAAAAATCATGCAAAACACTTCTAACACCTTCAGATATGTTTCTCTGTGTTGCAAAATAGCTTTTATTCATGCACAGACTGCAAAGTTAAAGTGGGACAGAGATTCAGCTTGCATTGCTGTAACCAGCTTTGTTCTGCGCTGAAAAGCTGTTTTCTGACATTTCAGGGTCTAACTTCAAAAATCATGCAAAACACTTCTAACACCTTCAGATATGTTTCTCTGTGTTGCAAAATAGCTTTTATTCATGCACAGAGTGTAAATTTAAAGTGGGACCAAGATTCAGCTTGCATTGCTTGAACCAACTTTGTTCTGCGCTGAAAAGCTGTTTTCTGACATTTCAGGGTCTAACTTCAAAAATCATGCAAAACAATTCTAACACCTTCAGATATGTTTCTCTGTGTTGCAAAATAGGTTTTATTCATGCACAGACTGCAAAGTTAAAGTGGGACAGAGATTCAGCTTGCTTTGCTGGAACCAGCTTTGTTCTGCGCTGAAAAGCTGTTTTCTGACATTTCAGGGTCTAACTTCAAAAATCATGCAAAACACTTCTAACACCTTCAGATATGTTTCTCTGTGTTGCAAAATAGGTTTTATTCATGCACAGACTGCAAAGTTAAAGTGGGACAGAGATTCAGCTTGCATTGCCTGAACCAACTTTGTTCTGCGCTGAAACGCTGTTTTCTGACATTTGAGGGTCTAACTTCAAAAATCATGCAAAACACTTCTAACACCTTCAGATATGTTTCTCTGTGTTGCAAAATAGCTTTTATTCATGCACAGAGTGTAAATTTAAAGTGAGACAGAGATTCAGCTTGCATTGCCTGAACCAACTTTTTTCTGCGCTGAAAAGCTGTTTTCTGACATTTCAGGGTCTAACTTCAAAAATCATGCAAAACACTTCTAACACCTTCAGATATGTTTCCCTGTGTTGCAAAATAGGTTTTATTCATGCACAGAGTGTAAATTTAAAGTGGGACCAAGATTCAGCTTGCATTGCCTGAACCAACTTTGTTCTGCGCTGAAAAGCTGTTTTCTGACATTTCAGGGTCAAACTTCAAAAATCATGCAAAACACTTCTAACACCTTCAGATATGTTTCTCTGTGTTGCAAAATAGCTTTTATTCATGCACAGACTGCAAAGTTAAAGTGGGACAGAGATTCAGCTTGCATTGCTGTAACCAACTTTGTTCTGCGCTGAAAAGCTGTTTTCTGACATTTCAGGGTCTAACTTCAAAAATCATGCAAAACACTTCTAACACCTTCAGATATGTTTCTCTGTGTTGCAAAATAGGTTTTATTCATGCACAGACTGCAAAGTTAAAGTGGGACTGAGATTCAGCTTGCATTGCTGGAACCAGCTTTGTTCTGCGCTGAAAAGCTGTTTTCTGACATTTCAGGGTCTAACTTCAAAAATCATGCAAAACACTTCTAACACCTTCAGATATGTTTCTCTGTGTTGCAAAATAGGTTTTATTCATGCACAGACTGCAAAGTTAAAGTGGGACAGAGATTCAGCTTGCATTGCCTGAACCAACTTTGTTCTGCGCTGAAACGCTGTTTTCTGACATTTCAGGGTCTAACTTCAAAAATCATGCAAAACACTTCTAACACCTTCAGATATGTTTCCCTGTGTTGCAAAATAGGTTTTATTCATGCACAGAGTGTAAATTTAAAGTGAGACAGAGATTCAGCTTGCATTGCCTGAACCAACTTTTTTCTGCGCTGAAAAGCTGTTTTCTGACATTTCAGGGTCTAACTTCAAAAATCATGCAAAACACTTCTAACACCTTCAGATATGTTTCTCTGTGTTGCAAAATAGGTTTTATTCATGCACAGACTGCAAAGTTAAAGTGGGACAGAGATTTAGCTTGCATTGCTGTAACCAGCTTTGTTCTGCGCTGAAAAGCTGTTTTCTGACATTTCAGGGTCTAACTTCAAAAATCATGCAAAACACTTCTAACACCTTCAGATATGTTTCTCTGTGTTGCAAAATAGCTTTTATTCATGCACAGAGTGTAAATTTAAAGTGGGACCAAGATTCAGCTTGCATTGCCTGAACCAACTTTGTTCTGCGCTGAAAAGCTGTTTTCTGACATTTCAGGGTCAAACTTCAAAAATCATGCAAAACACTTCTAACACCTTCAGATATGTTTCTCTGTGTTGCAAAATAGCTTTTATTCATGCACAGACTGCAAAGTTAAAGTGGGACAGAGATTCAGCTTGCATTGCTGTAACCAGCTTTGTTCTGCGCTGAAAAGCTGTTTTCTGACATTTCAGGGTCTAACTTCAAAAATCATGCAAAACACTTCTAACACCTTCAGATATGTTTCTCTGCGTTGCAAAATAGCTTTTATTCATGCACAGAGTGTAAATTTAAAGTGGGACCAAGATTCAGCTTGCATTGCCTGAACCAACTTTGTTCTGCGCTGAAAAGCTGTTTTCTGACATTTCAGGGTCTAACTTCAAAAATCATGCAAAACACTTCTAACACCTTCAGATATGTTTCTCTGTGTTGCAAAATAGGTTTTATTCATGCACAGACTGCAAAGTTAAAGTGGGACAGAGATTCAGCTTGCATTGCCTGAACCAACTTTGTTCTGCGCTGAAACGCTGTTTTCTGACATTTGAGGGTCTAACTACAAAAATCATGCAAAACACTTCTAACACCTTCAGATATGTTTCTCTGTGTTGCAAAATAGCTTTTATTCATGCACAGAGTGTAAATTTAAAGTGAGACAGAGATTCAGCTTGCATTGCCTGAACCAACTTTTTTCTGCGCTGAAAAGCTGTTTTCTGACATTTCAGGGTCTAACTTCAAAAATCATGCAAAACACTTCTAACACCTTCAGATATGTTTCTCTGTGTTGCAAAATAGCTTTTATTCATGCACAGACTGCAAAGTTAAAGTGGGACAGAGATTCAGCTTGCATTGCTGTAACCAGCTTTGTTCTGCGCTGAAAAGCTGTTTTCTGACATTTCAGGGTCTAACTTCAAAAATTATGCAAAACACTTCTAACACCTTCAGATATGTTTCTCTGTGTTGCAAAATAGCTTTTATTCATGCACAGAGTGTAAATTTAAAGTGGGACCAAGATTCAGCTTGCATTGCTTGAACCAACTTTGTTCTGCGCTGAAAAGCTGTTTTCTGACATTTCAGGGTCTAACTTCAAAAATCATGCAAAACACTTCTAACACCTTCAGATATGTTTCTCTGTGTTGCAAAATAGGTTTTATTCATGCACAGACTGCAAAGTTAAAGTGGGACAGAGATTCAGCTTGCTTTGCTGGAACCAGCTTTGTTCTGCGCTGAAAAGCTGTTTTCTGACATTTCAGGGTCTAACTTCAAAAACCATGCAAAACACTTCTAACACCTTCAGATATGTTTCTCTGTGTTGCAAAATAGGTTTTATTCATGCACAGACTGCAAAGTTAAAGTGGGACAGAGATTCAGCTTGCATTGCCTGAACCAACTTTGTTCTGCGCTGAAACGCTGTTTTCTGACATTTGAGGGTCTAACTTCAAAAATCATGCAAAACACTTCTAACACCTTCAGATATGTTTCTCTGTGTTGCAAAATAGCTTTTATTCATGCACAGAGTGTAAATTTAAAGTGAGACAGAGATTCAGCTTGCATTGCCTGAACCAACTTTTTTCTGCGCTGAAAAGCTGTTTTCTGACATTTCAGGGTCTAACTTCAAAAATCATGCAAAACACTTCTAACACCTTCAGATATGTTTCCCTGTGTTGCAAAATAGGTTTTATTCATGCACAGAGTGTAAATTTAAAGTGAGACAGAGATTCAGCTTGCATTGCCTGAACCAACTTTTTTCTGCGCTGAAAAGCTGTTTTCTGACATTTCAGGGTCTAACTTCAAAAATCATGCAAAACACTTCTAACACCTTCAGATATGTTTCTCTGTGTTGCAAAATAGCTTTTATTCATGCACAGAGTGTAAATTTAAAGTGGGACCAAGATTCAGCTTGCATTGCCTGAACCAACTTTGTTCTGCGCTGAAAAGCTGTTTTCTGACATTTCAGGGTCTAACTTCAAAAATCATGCAAAACACTTCTAACACCTTCAGATATGTTTCTCTGTGTTGCAAAATAGCTTTTATTCATGCACAGAGTGTAAATTTAAAGTGGGACCAAGATTCAGCTTGCATTGCCTGAACCAACTTTGTTCTGCGCTGAAAAGCTGTTTTCTGACATTTCAGGGTCTAACTTCAAAAATCATGCAAAACACTTCTAACACCTTCAGATATGTTTCTCTGTGTTGCAAAATAGGTTTTATTCATGCACAGACTGCAAAGTTAAAGTGGGACAGAGATTCAGCTTGCATTGCTGTAACCAGCTTTGTTCTGCGCTTAAAAGCTGTTTTCTGACATTTCAGGGTCTAACTTCAAAAATCATGCAAAACACTTCTAACACCTTCAGATATGTTTCTCTGTGTTGCAAAATAGGTTTTATTCATGCACAGAGTGTAAATTTAAAGTGGGACCAAGATTCAGCTTGCATTGCCTGAACCAACTTTGTTCTGCGCTGAAAAGCTGTTTTCTGACATTTCAGGGTCAAACTTCAAAAATCATGCAAAACACTTCTAACACCTTCAGATATGTTTCTCTGTGTTGCAAAATAGCTTTTATTCATGCACAGACTGCAAAGTTAAAGTGGGACAGAGATTCAGCTTGCATTGCTGTAACCAACTTTGTTCTGCGCTGAAAAGCTGTTTTCTGACATTTCAGGGTCTAACTTCAAAAATCATGCAAAACACTTCTAACACCTTCAGATATGTTTCTCTGTGTTGCAAAATAGGTTTTATTCATGCACAGACTGCAAAGTTAAAGTGGGACAGAGATTCAGCTTGCATTGCCTGAACCAACTTTGTTCTGCGCTGAAACGCTGTTTTCTGACATTTCAGGGTCTAACTTCAAAAATCATGCAAAACACTTCTAACACCTTCAGATATGTTTCCCTGTGTTGCAAAATAGGTTTTATTCATGCACAGAGTGTAAATTTAAAGTGAGACAGAGATTCAGCTTGCATTGCCTGAACCAACTTTTTTCTGCGCTGAAAAGCTGTTTTCTGACATTTCAGGGTCTAACTTCAAAAATCATGCAAAACACTTCTAACACCTTCAGATATGTTTCTCTGTGTTGCAAAATAGGTTTTATTCATGCACAGACTGCAAAGTTAAAGTGGGACAGAGATTTAGCTTGCATTGCTGTAACCAGCTTTGTTCTGCGCTGAAAAGCTGTTTTCTGACATTTCAGGGTCTAACTTCAAAAATCATGCAAAACACTTCTAACACCTTCAGATATGTTTCTCTGTGTTGCAAAATAGCTTTTATTCATGCACAGACTGCAAAGTTAAAGTGGGACAGAGATTCAGCTTGCATTGCTGTAACCAGCTTTGTTCTGCGCTGAAAAGCTGTTTTCTGACATTTCAGGGTCTAACTTCAAAAATCATGCAAAACACTTCTAACACCTTCAGATATGTTTCTCTGCGTTGCAAAATAGCTTTTATTCATGCACAGAGTGTAAATTTAAAGTGGGACCAAGATTCAGCTTGCATTGCCTGAACCAACTTTGTTCTGCGCTGAAAAGCTGTTTTCTGACATTTCAGGGTCTAACTTCAAAAATCATGCAAAACACTTCTAACACCTTCAGATATGTTTCTCTGTGTTGCAAAATAGGTTTTATTCATGCACAGACTGCAAAGTTAAAGTGGGACAGAGATTCAGCTTGCTTTGCTGGAACCAGCTTTGTTCTGCGCTGAAAAGCTGTTTTCTGACATTTCAGGGTCTAACTTCAAAAATCATGCAAAACACTTCTAACACCTTCAGATATGTTTCTCTGTGTTGCAAAATAGGTTTTATTCATGCACAGACTGCAAAGTTAAAGTGGGACAGAGATTCAGCTTGCATTGCCTGAACCAACTTTGTTCTGCGCTGAAACGCTGTTTTCTGACATTTGAGGGTCTAACTACAAAAATCATGCAAAACACTTCTAACACCTTCAGATATGTTTCTCTGTGTTGCAAAATAGCTTTTATTCATGCACAGAGTGTAAATTTAAAGTGAGACAGAGATTCAGCTTGCATTGCCTGAACCAACTTTTTTCTGCGCTGAAAAGCTGTTTTCTGACATTTCAGGGTCTAACTTCAAAAATCATGCAAAACACTTCTAACACCTTCAGATATGTTTCTCTGTGTTGCAAAATAGCTTTTATTCATGCACAGACTGCAAAGTTAAAGTGGGACAGAGATTCAGCTTGCATTGCTGTAACCAGCTTTGTTCTGCGCTGAAAAGCTGTTTTCTGACATTTCAGGGTCTAACTTCAAAAATTATGCAAAACACTTCTAACACCTTCAGATATGTTTCTCTGTGTTGCAAAATAGCTTTTATTCATGCACAGAGTGTAAATTTAAAGTGGGACCAAGATTCAGCTTGCATTGCTTGAACCAACTTTGTTCTGCGCTGAAAAGCTGTTTTCTGACATTTCAGGGTCTAACTTCAAAAATCATGCAAAACACTTCTAACACCTTCAGATATGTTTCTCTGTGTTGCAAAATAGGTTTTATTCATGCACAGACTGCAAAGTTAAAGTGGGACAGAGATTCAGCTTGCTTTGCTGGAACCAGCTTTGTTCTGCGCTGAAAAGCTGTTTTCTGACATTTCAGGGTCTAACTTCAAAAATCATGCAAAACACTTCTAACACCTTCAGATATGTTTCTCTGTGTTGCAAAATAGGTTTTATTCATGCACAGACTGCAAAGTTAAAGTGGGACAGAGATTCAGCTTGCATTGCCTGAACCAACTTTGTTCTGCGCTGAAACGCTGTTTTCTGACATTTGAGGGTCTAACTTCAAAAATCATGCAAAACACTTCTAACACCTTCAGATATGTTTCTCTGTGTTGCAAAATAGCTTTTATTCATGCACAGAGTGTAAATTTAAAGTGAGACAGAGATTCAGCTTGCATTGCCTGAACCAACTTTTTTCTGCGCTGAAAAGCTGTTTTCTGACATTTCAGGGTCTAACTTCAAAAATCATGCAAAACACTTCTAACACCTTCAGATATGTTTCTCTGTGTTGCAAAATAGCTTTTATTCATGCACAGAGTGTAAATTTAAAGTGGGACCAAGATTCAGCTTGCATTGCCTGAACCAACTTTGTTCTGCGCTGAAAAGCTGTTTTCTGACATTTCAGGGTCTAACTTCAAAAATCATGCAAAACACTTCTAACACCTTCAGATATGTTTCTCTGTGTTGCAAAATAGCTTTTATTCATGCACAGAGTGTAAATTTAAAGTGGGACCAAGATTCAGCTTGCATTGCCTGAACCAACTTTGTTCTGCGCTGAAAAGCTGTTTTCTGACATTTCAGGGTCTAACTTCAAAAATCATGCAAAACACTTCTAACACCTTCAGATATGTTTCTCTGTGTTGCAAAATAGGTTTTATTCATGCACAGACTGCAAAGTTAAAGTGGGACAGAGATTCAGCTTGCATTGCTGTAACCAGCTTTGTTCTGCGCTTAAAAGCTGTTTTCTGACATTTCAGGGTCTAACTTCAAAAATCATGCAAAACACTTCTAACACCTTCAGATATGTTTCTCTGTGTTGCAAAATAGCTTTTATTCATGCACAGAGTGTAAATTTAAAGTGGGACCAAGATTCAGCTTGCATTGCCTGAACCAACTTTGTTCTGCGCTGAAAAGCTGTTTTCTGACATTTCAGGGTCAAACTTCAAAAATCATGCAAAACACTTCTAACACCTTCAGATATGTTTCTCTGTGTTGCAAAATAGCTTTTATTCATGCACAGACTGCAAAGTTAAAGTGGGACAGAGATTCAGCTTGCATTGCTGTAACCAGCTTTGTTCTGCGCTGAAAAGCTGTTTTCTGACATTTCAGGGTCTAACTTCAAAAATCATGCAAAACACTTCTAACACCTTCAGATATGTTTCTCTGCGTTGCAAAATAGCTTTTATTCATGCACAGAGTGTAAATTTAAAGTGGGACCAAGATTCAGCTTGCATTGCCTGAACCAACTTTGTTCTGCGCTGAAAAGCTGTTTTCTGACATTTCAGGGTCTAACTTCAAAAATCATGCAAAACACTTCTAACACCTTCAGATATCTTTCTCTGTGTTGCAAAATAGGTTTTATTCATGCACAGACTGCAAAGTTAAAGTGGGACAGAGATTCAGCTTGCTTTGCTGGAACCAGCTTTGTTCTGCGCTGAAAAGCTGTTTTCTGACATTTCAGGGTCTAACTTCAAAAATCATGCAAAACACTTCTAACACCTTCAGATATGTTTCTCTGTGTTGCAAAATAGGTTTTATTCATGCACAGACTGCAAAGTTAAAGTGGGACAGAGATTCAGCTTGCATTGCCTGAACCAACTTTGTTCTGCGCTGAAACGCTGTTTTCTGACATTTGAGGGTCTAACTACAAAAATCATGCAAAACACTTCTAACACCTTCAGATATGTTTCTCTGTGTTGCAAAATAGCTTTTATTCATGCACAGAGTGTAAATTTAAAGTGAGACAGAGATTCAGCTTGCATTGCCTGAACCAACTTTTTTCTGCGCTGAAAAGCTGTTTTCTGACATTTCAGGGTCTAACTTCAAAAATCATGCAAAACACTTCTAACACCTTCAGATATGTTTCTCTGTGTTGCAAAATAGCTTTTATTCATGCACAGACTGCAAAGTTAAAGTGGGACAGAGATTCAGCTTGCATTGCTGTAACCAGCTTTGTTCTGCGCTGAAAAGCTGTTTTCTGACATTTCAGGGTCTAACTTCAAAAATCATGCAAAACACTTCTAACACCTTCAGATATGTTTCTCTGTGTTGCAAAATAGCTTTTATTCATGCACAGAGTGTAAATTTAAAGTGGGACCAAGATTCAGCTTGCATTGCTTGAACCAACTTTGTTCTGCGCTGAAAAGCTGTTTTCTGACATTTCAGGGTCTAACTTCAAAAATCATGCAAAACACTTCTAACACCTTCAGATATGTTTCTCTGTGTTGCAAAATAGGTTTTATTCATGCACAGACTGCAAAGTTAAAGTGGGACAGAGATTCAGCTTGCTTTGCTGGAACCAGCTTTGTTCTGCGCTGAAAAGCTGTTTTCTGACATTTCAGGGTCTAACTTCAAAAATCATGCAAAACACTTCTAACACCTTCAGATATGTTTCTCTGTGTTGCAAAATAGGTTTTATTCATGCACAGACTGCAAAGTTAAAGTGGGACAGAGATTCAGCTTGCATTGCCTGAACCAACTTTGTTCTGCGCTGAAACGCTGTTTTCTGACATTTGAGGGTCTAACTTCAAAAATCATGCAAAACACTTCTAACACCTTCAGATATGTTTCTCTGTGTTGCAAAATAGCTTTTATTCATGCACAGAGTGTAAATTTAAAGTGAGACAGAGATTCAGCTTGCATTGCCTGAACCAACTTTGTTCTGCGCTGAAAAGCTGTTTTCTGACATTTCAGGGTCTAACTTCAAAAATCATGCAAAACACTTCTAACACCTTCAGATATGTTTCTCTGTGTTGCAAAATAGCTTTTATTCATGCACAGAGTGTAAATTTAAAGTGGGACCAAGATTCAGCTTGCATTGCCTGAACCAACTTTGTTCTGCGCTGAAAAGCTGTTTTCTGACATTTCAGGGTCTAACTTCAAAAATCATGCAAAACACTTCTAACACCTTCAGATATGTTTCTCTGTGTTGCAAAATAGGTTTTATTCATGCACAGACTGCAAAGTTAAAGTGGGACAGAGATTCAGCTTGCATTGCTGGAACCAGCTTTGTTCTGCGCTGAAAAGCTGTTTTCTGACATTTCAGGGTCTAACTTCAAAAATCATGCAAAACACTTCTAACACCTTCAGATATGTTTCTCTGTGTTGCAAAATAGGTTTTATTCATGCACAGACTGCAAAGTTAAAGTGGGACAGAGATTCAGCTTGCATTGCCTGAACCAACTTTGTTCTGCGCTGAAAAGCTGTTTTCTGACATTTCAGGGTCTAACTTCAAAAATCATGCAAAACACTTCTAACACCTTCAGATATGTTTCTCTGTGTTGCAAAATAGCTTTTATTCATGCACAGAGTGTAAATTTAAAGTGGGACCAAGATTCAGCTTGCATTGCCTGAACCAACTTTGTTCTGCGCTGAAAAGCTGTTTTCTGACATTTCAGGGTCTAACTTCAAAAATCATGCAAAACACTTCTAACACCTTCAGATATGTTTCTCTGTGTTGCAAAATAGGTTTTATTCATGCACAGACTGCAAAGTTAAAGTGGGACAGAGATTCAGCTTGCATTGCTGGAACCAGCTTTGTTCTGCGCTTAAAAGCTGTTTTCTGACATTTCAGGGTCTAACTTCAAAAATCATGCAAAACACTTCTAACACCTCTATGTTTCTCTGTGTTGCAAAATAGCTTTTATTCATGCACAGAGTGTAAATTTAAAGTGGGACCAAGATTCAGCTTGCATTGCCTGAACCAACTTTGTTCTGCGCTGAAAAGCTGTTTTCTGACATTTCAGGGTCTAACTTCAAAAATCATGCAAAACACTTCTAACACCTTCAGATATGTTTCTCTGTGTTGCAAAATAGGTTTTATTCATGCACAGACTGCAAAGTTAAAGTGGGACAGAGATTCAGCTTGCATTGCTGGAACCAGCTTTGTTCTGCGCTGAAAAGCTGTTTTCTGACATTTCAGGGTCTAACTTCAAAAATCATGCAAAACACTTCTAACACCTTCAGATATGTTTCTCTGTGTTGCAAAATAGGTTTTATTCATGCACAGACTGCAAAGATAAAGTGGGACAGAGATTCAGCTTGCATTGCCTGAACCAACTTTGTTCTGCGCTGAAACGCTGTTTTCTGACATTTCTGGGTCTAACTTCAAAAATCATGCAAAACACTTCTAACACCTTCAGATATGTTTCTCTGTGTTGCAAAATAGGTTTTATTCATGCACAGACTGCAAAGTTAAAGTGGGACAGAGATTCAGCTTGCATTGCCTGAACCAACTTTGTTCTGCGCTGAAACGCTGTTTTCTGACATTTGAGGGTCTAACTTCAAAAATCATGCAAAACACTTCTAACACCTTCAGATATGTTTCTCTGTGTTGCAAAATAGCTTTTATTCATGCACAGAGTGTAAATTTAAAGTGAGACAGAGATTCAGCTTGCATTGCCTGAACCAACTTTTTTCTGCGCTGAAAAGCTGTTTTCTGACATTTCAGGGTCTAACTTCAAAAATCATGCAAAACACTTCTAACACCTTCAGATATGTTTCTCTGTGTTGCAAAATAGCTTTTATTCATGCACAGACTGCAAAGTTAAAGTGGGACAGAGATTCAGCTTGCATTGCTGTAACCAGCTTTGTTCTGCGCTGAAAAGCTGTTTTCTGACATTTCAGGGTCTAACTTCAAAAATCATGCAAAACACTTCTAACACCTTCAGATATGTTTCTCTGTGTTGCAAAATAGCTTTTATTCATGCACAGAGTGTAAATTTAAAGTGGGACCAAGATTCAGCTTGCATTGCCTGAACCAACTTTGTTCTGCGCTGAAAAGCTGTTTTCTGACATTTCAGGGTCTAACTTCAAAAATCATGCAAAACACTTCTAACACCTTCAGATATGTTTCTCTGTGTTGCAAAATAGGTTTTATTCATGCACAGACTGCAAAGTTAAAGTGGGACAGAGATTCAGCTTGCTTTGCTGGAACCAGCTTTGTTCTGCGCTGAAAAGCTGTTTTCTGACATTTCAGGGTCTAACTTCAAAAATCATGCAAAACACTTCTAACACCTTCAGATATGTTTCTCTGTGTTGCAAAATAGGTTTTATTCATGCACAGACTGCAAAGTTAAAGTGGGACAGAGATTCAGCTTGCATTGCCTGAACCAACTTTGTTCTGCGCTGAAACGCTGTTTTCTGACATTTGAGGGTCTAACTTCAAAAATCATGCAAAACACTTCTAACACCTTCAGATATGTTTCTCTGTGTTGCAAAATAGCTTTTATTCATGCACAGAGTGTAAATTTAAAGTGAGACAGAGATTCAGCTTGCATTGCCTGAACCAACTTTTTTCTGCGCTGAAAAGCTGTTTTCTGACATTTCAGGGTCTAACTTCAAAAATCATGCAAAACACTTCTAACACCTTCAGATATGTTTCCCTGTGTTGCAAAATAGGTTTTATTCATGCACAGAGTGTAAATTTAAAGTGGGACCAAGATTCAGCTTGCATTGCCTGAACCAACTTTGTTCTGCGCTGAAAAGCTGTTTTCTGACATTTCAGGGTCTAACTTCAAAAATCATGCAAAACACTTCTAACACCTTCAGATATGTTTCTCTGTGTTGCAAAATAGCTTTTATTCATGCACAGAGTGTAAATTTAAAGTGGGACCAAGATTCAGCTTGCATTGCCTGAACCAACTTTGTTCTGCGCTGAAAAGCTGTTTTCTGACATTTCAGGGTCTAACTTCAAAAATCATGCAAAACACTTCTAACACCTTCAGATATGTTTCTCTGTGTTGCAAAATAGGTTTTATTCATGCACAGACTGCAAAGTTAAAGTGGGACAGAGATTCAGCTTGCATTGCTGGAACCAGCTTTGTTCTGCGCTGAAAAGCTGTTTTCTGACATTTCAGGGTCTAACTTCAAAAATCATGCAAAACACTTCTAACACCTTCAGATATGTTTCTCTGTGTTGCAAAATAGGTTTTATTCATGCACAGACTGCAAAGATAAAGTGGGACAGAGATTCAGCTTGCATTGCCTGAACCAACTTTGTTCTGCGCTGAAACGCTGTTTTCTGACATTTCTGGGTCTAACTTCAAAAATCATGCAAAACACTTCTAACACCTTCAGATATGTTTCTCTGTGTTGCAAAATAGGTTTTATTCATGCACAGACTGCAAAGTTAAAGTGGGACAGAGATTCAGCTTGCATTGCCTGAACCAACTTTGTTCTGCGCTGAAACGCTGTTTTCTGACATTTGAGGGTCTAACTTCAAAAATCATGCAAAACACTTCTAACACCTTCAGATATGTTTCTCTGTGTTGCAAAATAGCTTTTATTCATGCACAGAGTGTAAATTTAAAGTGAGACAGAGATTCAGCTTGCATTGCCTGAACCAACTTTTTTCTGCGCTGAAAAGCTGTTTTCTGACATTTCAGGGTCTAACTTCAAAAATCATGCAAAACACTTCTAACACCTTCAGATATGTTTCTCTGTGTTGCAAAATAGCTTTTATTCATGCACAGACTGCAAAGTTAAAGTGGGACAGAGATTCAGCTTGCATTGCTGTAACCAGCTTTGTTCTGCGCTGAAAAGCTGTTTTCTGACATTTCAGGGTCTAACTTCAAAAATCATGCAAAACACTTCTAACACCTTCAGATATGTTTCTCTGTGTTGCAAAATAGCTTTTATTCATGCACAGAGTGTAAATTTAAAGTGGGACCAAGATTCAGCTTGCATTGCCTGAACCAACTTTGTTCTGCGCTGAAAAGCTGTTTTCTGACATTTCAGGGTCTAACTTCAAAAATCATGCAAAACACTTCTAACACCTTCAGATATGTTTCTCTGTGTTGCAAAATAGGTTTTATTCATGCACAGACTGCAAAGTTAAAGTGGGACAGAGATTCAGCTTGCTTTGCTGGAACCAGCTTTGTTCTGCGCTGAAAAGCTGTTTTCTGACATTTCAGGGTCTAACTTCAAAAATCATGCAAAACACTTCTAACACCTTCAGATATGTTTCTCTGTGTTGCAAAATAGGTTTTATTCATGCACAGACTGCAAAGTTAAAGTGGGACAGAGATTCAGCTTGCATTGCCTGAACCAACTTTGTTCTGCGCTGAAACGCTGTTTTCTGACATTTGAGGGTCTAACTTCAAAAATCATGCAAAACACTTCTAACACCTTCAGATATGTTTCTCTGTGTTGCAAAATAGCTTTTATTCATGCACAGAGTGTAAATTTAAAGTGAGACAGAGATTCAGCTTGCATTGCCTGAACCAACTTTTTTCTGCGCTGAAAAGCTGTTTTCTGACATTTCAGGGTCTAACTTCAAAAATCATGCAAAACACTTCTAACACCTTCAGATATGTTTCCCTGTGTTGCAAAATAGGTTTTATTCATGCACAGAGTGTAAATTTAAAGTGGGACCAAGATTCAGCTTGCATTGCCTGAACCAACTTTGTTCTGCGCTGAAAAGCTGTTTTCTGACATTTCAGGGTCTAACTTCAAAAATCATGCAAAACACTTCTAACACCTTCAGATATGTTTCTCTGTGTTGCAAAATAGCTTTTATTCATGCACAGAGTGTAAATTTAAAGTGGGACCAAGATTCAGCTTGCATTGCCTGAACCAACTTTGTTCTGCGCTGAAAAGCTGTTTTCTGACATTTCAGGGTCTAACTTCAAAAATCATGCAAAACACTTCTAACACCTTCAGATATGTTTCTCTGTGTTGCAAAATAGGTTTTATTCATGCACAGACTGCAAAGTTAAAGTGGGACAGAGATTCAGCTTGCATTGCTGGAACCAGCTTTGTTCTGCGCTGAAAAGCTGTTTTCTGACATTTCAGGGTCTAACTTCAAAAATCATGCAAAACACTTCTAACACCTTCAGATATGTTTCTCTGTGTTGCAAAATAGGTTTTATTCATGCACAGACTGCAAAGTTAAAGTGGGACAGAGATTCAGCTTGCATTGCCTGAACCAACTTTGTTCTGCGCTGAAACGCTGTTTTCTGACATTTCTGGGTCTAACTTCAAAAATCATGCAAAACACTTCTAACACCTTCAGATATGTTTCTCTGTGTTGCAAAATAGGTTTTATTCATGCACAGACTGCAAAGTTAAAGTGGGACAGAGATTCAGCTTGCATTGCCTGAACCAACTTTGTTCTGCGCTGAAACGCTGTTTTCTGACATTTCAGGGTCTAACTTCAAAAATCATGCAAAACACTTCTAACACCTTCAGATATGTTTCTCTGTGTTGCAAAATAGGTTTTATCCATGCACAGAGTGTAAATTTAAAGTGAGACAGAGATTCAGCTTGCATTGCCTGAACCAACTTTTTTCTGCGCTGAAAAGCTGTTTTCTGACATTTCAGGGTCTGACTTCAAAAATCATGCAAAACACTTCTAACACCTTCAGATATGTTTCCCTGTGTTGCAAAATAGGTTTTATTCATGCACAGAGTGTAAATTTAAAGTGGGACCAAGATTCAGCTTGCATTGCCTGAACCAACTTTGTTCTGCGCTGAAAAGCTGTTTTCTGACATTTCAGGGTCAAACTTCAAAAATCATGCAAAACACTTCTAACACCTTCAGATATGTTTGTCTGTGTTGCAAAATAGCTTTTATTCATGCACAGACTGCAAAGTTAAAGTGGGACAGAGATTCAGCTTGCATTGCTGTAACCAGCTTTGTTCTGCGCTGAAAAGCTGTTTTCTGACATTTCAGGGTCTAACTTCAAAAATCATGCAAAACACTTCTAACACCTTCAGATATGTTTCTCTGCGTTGCAAAATAGCTTTTATTCATGCACAGAGTGTAAATTTAAAGTGGGACCAAGATTCAGCTTGCATTGCCTGAACCAACTTTGTTCTGCGCTGAAAAGCTGTTTTCTGACATTTCAGGGTCTAACTTCAAAAATCATGCAAAACACTTCTAACACCTTCAGATATGTTTCTCTGTGTTGCAAAATAGCTTTTATTCATGCACAGACTGCAAAGTTAAAGTGGGACAGAGATTCAGCTTGCTTTGCTGGAACCAGCTTTGTTCTGCGCTGAAAAGCTGTTTTCTGACATTTCAGGGTCTAACTTCAAAAATCATGCAAAACACTTCTAACACCTTCAGATATGTTTCTCTGTGTTGCAAAATAGGTTTTATTCATGCACAGACTGCAAAGTTAAAGTGGGACAGAGATTCAGCTTGCATTGCCTGAACCAACTTTGTTCTGCGCTGAAACGCTGTTTTCTGACATTTGAGGGTCTAACTTCAAAAATCATGCAAAACACTTCTAACACCTTCAGATATGTTTCTCTGTGTTGCAAAATAGCTTTTATTCATGCACAGAGTGTAAATTTAAAGTGAGACAGAGATTCAGCTTGCATTGCCTGAACCAACTTTTTTCTGCGCTGAAAAGCTGTTTTCTGACATTTCAGGGTCTAACTTCAAAAATCATGCAAAACACTTCTAACACCTTCAGATATGTTTCTCTGTGTTGCAAAATAGCTTTTATTCATGCACAGACTGCAAAGTTAAAGTGGGACAGAGATTCAGCTTGCATTGCTGTAACCAGCTTTGTTCTGCGCTGAAAAGCTGTTTTCTGACATTTCAGGGTCTAACTTCAAAAATCATGCAAAACACTTCTAACACCTTCAGATATGTTTCTCTGTGTTGCAAAATAGCTTTTATTCATGCACAGAGTGTAAATTTAAAGTGGGACCAAGATTCAGCTTGCATTGCCTGAACCAACTTTGTTCTGCGCTGAAAAGCTGTTTTCTGACATTTCAGGGTCTAACTTCAAAAATCATGCAAAACACTTCTAACACCTTCAGATATGTTTCTCTGTGTTGCAAAATAGCTTTTATTCATGCACAGACTGCAAAGTTAAAGTGGGACAGAGATTCAGCTTGCATTGCTGTAACCAGCTTTGTTCTGCGCTGAAAAGCTGTTTTCTGACATTTCAGGGTCTAACTTCAAAAATCATGCAAAACACTTCTAACACCTTCAGATATGTTTCTCTGTGTTGCAAAATAGCTTTTATTCATGCACAGAGTGTAAATTTAAAGTGGGACCAAGATTCAGCTTGCATTGCCTGAACCAACTTTGTTCTGCGCTGAAAAGCTGTTTTCTGACATTTCAGGGTCTAACTTCAAAAATCATGCAAAACACTTCTAACACCTTCAGATATGTTTCTCTGTGTTGCAAAATAGGTTTTATTCATGCACAGACTGCAAAGTTAAAGTGGGACAGAGATTCAGCTTGCTTTGCTGGAACCAGCTTTGTTCTGCGCTGAAAAGCTGTTTTCTGACATTTCAGGGTCTAACTTCAAAAATCATGCAAAACACTTCTAACACCTTCAGATATGTTTCTCTGTGTTGCAAAATAGGTTTTATTCATGCACAGACTGCAAAGTTAAAGTGGGACAGAGATTCAGCTTGCATTGCCTGAACCAACTTTGTTCTGCGCTGAAACGCTGTTTTCTGACATTTGAGGGTCTAACTTCAAAAATCATGCAAAACACTTCTAACACCTTCAGATATGTTTCTCTGTGTTGCAAAATAGCTTTTATTCATGCACAGAGTGTAAATTTAAAGTGAGACAGAGATTCAGCTTGCATTGCCTGAACCAACTTTTTTCTGCGCTGAAAAGCTGTTTTCTGACATTTCAGGGTCTAACTTCAAAAATCATGCAAAACACTTCTAACACCTTCAGATATGTTTCCCTGTGTTGCAAAATAGGTTTTATTCATGCACAGAGTGTAAATTTAAAGTGGGACCAAGATTCAGCTTGCATTGCCTGAACCAACTTTGTTCTGCGCTGAAAAGCTGTTTTCTGACATTTCAGGGTCTAACTTCAAAAATCATGCAAAACACTTCTAACACCTTCAGATATGTTTCTCTGTGTTGCAAAATAGCTTTTATTCATGCACAGAGTGTAAATTTAAAGTGGGACCAAGATTCAGCTTGCATTGCCTGAACCAACTTTGTTCTGCGCTGAAAAGCTGTTTTCTGACATTTCAGGGTCTAACTTCAAAAATCATGCAAAACACTTCTAACACCTTCAGATATGTTTCTCTGTGTTGCAAAATAGGTTTTATTCATGCACAGACTGCAAAGTTAAAGTGGGACAGAGATTCAGCTTGCATTGCTGGAACCAGCTTTGTTCTGCGCTGAAAAGCTGTTTTCTGACATTTCAGGGTCTAACTTCAAAAATCATGCAAAACACTTCTAACACCTTCAGATATGTTTCTCTGTGTTGCAAAATAGGTTTTATTCATGCACAGACTGCAAAGATAAAGTGGGACAGAGATTCAGCTTGCATTGCCTGAACCAACTTTGTTCTGCGCTGAAACGCTGTTTTCTGACATTTCTGGGTCTAACTTCAAAAATCATGCAAAACACTTCTAACACCTTCAGATATGTTTCTCTGTGTTGCAAAATAGGTTTTATTCATGCACAGACTGCAAAGTTAAAGTGGGACAGAGATTCAGCTTGCATTGCCTGAACCAACTTTGTTCTGCGCTGAAACGCTGTTTTCTGACATTTGAGGGTCTAACTTCAAAAATCATGCAAAACACTTCTAACACCTTCAGATATGTTTCTCTGTGTTGCAAAATAGCTTTTATTCATGCACAGAGTGTAAATTTAAAGTGAGACAGAGATTCAGCTTGCATTGCCTGAACCAACTTTTTTCTGCGCTGAAAAGCTGTTTTCTGACATTTCAGGGTCTAACTTCAAAAATCATGCAAAACACTTCTAACACCTTCAGATATGTTTCTCTGTGTTGCAAAATAGCTTTTATTCATGCACAGACTGCAAAGTTAAAGTGGGACAGAGATTCAGCTTGCATTGCTGTAACCAGCTTTGTTCTGCGCTGAAAAGCTGTTTTCTGACATTTCAGGGTCTAACTTCAAAAATCATGCAAAACACTTCTAACACCTTCAGATATGTTTCTCTGTGTTGCAAAATAGCTTTTATTCATGCACAGAGTGTAAATTTAAAGTGGGACCAAGATTCAGCTTGCATTGCCTGAACCAACTTTGTTCTGCGCTGAAAAGCTGTTTTCTGACATTTCAGGGTCTAACTTCAAAAATCATGCAAAACACTTCTAACACCTTCAGATATGTTTCTCTGTGTTGCAAAATAGGTTTTATTCATGCACAGACTGCAAAGTTAAAGTGGGACAGAGATTCAGCTTGCTTTGCTGGAACCAGCTTTGTTCTGCGCTGAAAAGCTGTTTTCTGACATTTCAGGGTCTAACTTCAAAAATCATGCAAAACACTTCTAACACCTTCAGATATGTTTCTCTGTGTTGCAAAATAGGTTTTATTCATGCACAGACTGCAAAGTTAAAGTGGGACAGAGATTCAGCTTGCATTGCCTGAACCAACTTTGTTCTGCGCTGAAACGCTGTTTTCTGACATTTGAGGGTCTAACTTCAAAAATCATGCAAAACACTTCTAACACCTTCAGATATGTTTCTCTGTGTTGCAAAATAGCTTTTATTCATGCACAGAGTGTAAATTTAAAGTGAGACAGAGATTCAGCTTGCATTGCCTGAACCAACTTTTTTCTGCGCTGAAAAGCTGTTTTCTGACATTTCAGGGTCTAACTTCAAAAATCATGCAAAACACTTCTAACACCTTCAGATATGTTTCCCTGTGTTGCAAAATAGGTTTTATTCATGCACAGAGTGTAAATTTAAAGTGGGACCAAGATTCAGCTTGCATTGCCTGAACCAACTTTGTTCTGCGCTGAAAAGCTGTTTTCTGACATTTCAGGGTCTAACTTCAAAAATCATGCAAAACACTTCTAACACCTTCAGATATGTTTCTCTGTGTTGCAAAATAGCTTTTATTCATGCACAGAGTGTAAATTTAAAGTGGGACCAAGATTCAGCTTGCATTGCCTGAACCAACTTTGTTCTGCGCTGAAAAGCTGTTTTCTGACATTTCAGGGTCTAACTTCAAAAATCATGCAAAACACTTCTAACACCTTCAGATATGTTTCTCTGTGTTGCAAAATAGGTTTTATTCATGCACAGACTGCAAAGTTAAAGTGGGACAGAGATTCAGCTTGCATTGCTGGAACCAGCTTTGTTCTGCGCTGAAAAGCTGTTTTCTGACATTTCAGGGTCTAACTTCAAAAATCATGCAAAACACTTCTAACACCTTCAGATATGTTTCTCTGTGTTGCAAAATAGGTTTTATTCATGCACAGACTGCAAAGTTAAAGTGGGACAGAGATTCAGCTTGCATTGCCTGAACCAACTTTGTTCTGCGCTGAAACGCTGTTTTCTGACATTTCTGGGTCTAACTTCAAAAATCATGCAAAACACTTCTAACACCTTCAGATATGTTTCTCTGTGTTGCAAAATAGGTTTTATTCATGCACAGACTGCAAAGTTAAAGTGGGACAGAGATTCAGCTTGCATTGCCTGAACCAACTTTGTTCTGCGCTGAAACGCTGTTTTCTGACATTTCAGGGTCTAACTTCAAAAATCATGCAAAACACTTCTAACACCTTCAGATATGTTTCTCTGTGTTGCAAAATAGGTTTTATCCATGCACAGAGTGTAAATTTAAAGTGAGACAGAGATTCAGCTTGCATTGCCTGAACCAACTTTTTTCTGCGCTGAAAAGCTGTTTTCTGACATTTCAGGGTCTGACTTCAAAAATCATGCAAAACACTTCTAACACCTTCAGATATGTTTCCCTGTGTTGCAAAATAGGTTTTATTCATGCACAGAGTGTAAATTTAAAGTGGGACCAAGATTCAGCTTGCATTGCCTGAACCAACTTTGTTCTGCGCTGAAAAGCTGTTTTCTGACATTTCAGGGTCAAACTTCAAAAATCATGCAAAACACTTCTAACACCTTCAGATATGTTTGTCTGTGTTGCAAAATAGCTTTTATTCATGCACAGACTGCAAAGTTAAAGTGGGACAGAGATTCAGCTTGCATTGCTGTAACCAGCTTTGTTCTGCGCTGAAAAGCTGTTTTCTGACATTTCAGGGTCTAACTTCAAAAATCATGCAAAACACTTCTAACACCTTCAGATATGTTTCTCTGCGTTGCAAAATAGCTTTTATTCATGCACAGAGTGTAAATTTAAAGTGGGACCAAGATTCAGCTTGCATTGCCTGAACCAACTTTGTTCTGCGCTGAAAAGCTGTTTTCTGACATTTCAGGGTCTAACTTCAAAAATCATGCAAAACACTTCTAACACCTTCAGATATGTTTCTCTGTGTTGCAAAATAGCTTTTATTCATGCACAGACTGCAAAGTTAAAGTGGGACAGAGATTCAGCTTGCTTTGCTGGAACCAGCTTTGTTCTGCGCTGAAAAGCTGTTTTCTGACATTTCAGGGTCTAACTTCAAAAATCATGCAAAACACTTCTAACACCTTCAGATATGTTTCTCTGTGTTGCAAAATAGGTTTTATTCATGCACAGACTGCAAAGTTAAAGTGGGACAGAGATTCAGCTTGCATTGCCTGAACCAACTTTGTTCTGCGCTGAAACGCTGTTTTCTGACATTTGAGGGTCTAACTTCAAAAATCATGCAAAACACTTCTAACACCTTCAGATATGTTTCTCTGTGTTGCAAAATAGCTTTTATTCATGCACAGAGTGTAAATTTAAAGTGAGACAGAGATTCAGCTTGCATTGCCTGAACCAACTTTTTTCTGCGCTGAAAAGCTGTTTTCTGACATTTCAGGGTCTAACTTCAAAAATCATGCAAAACACTTCTAACACCTTCAGATATGTTTCTCTGTGTTGCAAAATAGCTTTTATTCATGCACAGACTGCAAAGTTAAAGTGGGACAGAGATTCAGCTTGCATTGCTGTAACCAGCTTTGTTCTGCGCTGAAAAGCTGTTTTCTGACATTTCAGGGTCTAACTTCAAAAATCATGCAAAACACTTCTAACACCTTCAGATATGTTTCTCTGTGTTGCAAAATAGCTTTTATTCATGCACAGAGTGTAAATTTAAAGTGGGACCAAGATTCAGCTTGCATTGCCTGAACCAACTTTGTTCTGCGCTGAAAAGCTGTTTTCTGACATTTCAGGGTCTAACTTCAAAAATCATGCAAAACACTTCTAACACCTTCAGATATGTTTCTCTGTGTTGCAAAATAGGTTTTATTCATGCACAGACTGCAAAGTTAAAGTGGGACAGAGATTCAGCTTGCTTTGCTGGAACCAGCTTTGTTCTGCGCTGAAAAGCTGTTTTCTGACATTTCAGGGTCTAACTTCAAAAATCATGCAAAACACTTCTAACACCTTCAGATATGTTTCTCTGTGTTGCAAAATAGGTTTTATTCATGCACAGACTGCAAAGTTAAAGTGGGACAGAGATTCAGCTTGCATTGCCTGAACCAACTTTGTTCTGCGCTGAAACGCTGTTTTCTGACATTTGAGGGTCTAACTTCAAAAATCATGCAAAACACTTCTAACACCTTCAGATATGTTTCTCTGTGTTGCAAAATAGCTTTTATTCATGCACAGAGTGTAAATTTAAAGTGAGACAGAGATTCAGCTTGCATTGCCTGAACCAACTTTTTTCTGCGCTGAAAAGCTGTTTTCTGACATTTCAGGGTCTAACTTCAAAAATCATGCAAAACACTTCTAACACCTTCAGATATGTTTCCCTGTGTTGCAAAATAGGTTTTATTCATGCACAGAGTGTAAATTTAAAGTGAGACAGAGATTCAGCTTGCATTGCCTGAACCAACTTTTTTCTGCGCTGAAAAGCTGTTTTCTGACATTTCAGGGTCTAACTTCAAAAATCATGCAAAACACTTCTAACACCTTCAGATATGTTTCTCTGTGTTGCAAAATAGCTTTTATTCATGCACAGAGTGTAAAGTTAAAGTGGGACAGAGATTCAGCTTGCATTGCCTGAACCAACTTTGTTCTGCGCTGAAACGCTGTTTTCTGACATTTCAGGGTCTAACTTCAAAAATCATGCAAAACACTTCTAACACCTTCAGATATGTTTCTCTGTGTTGCAAAATAGGTTTTATCCATGCACAGAGTGTAAATTTAAAGTGAGACAGAGATACAGCTTGCATTGCCTGAACCAACTTTTTTCTGCGCTGAAAAGCTGTTTTCTGACATTTCAGGGTCTGACTTCAAAAATCATGCAAAACACTTCTAACACCTTCAGATATGTTTCCCTGTGTTGCAAAATAGGTTTTATTCATGCACAGAGTGTAAATTTAAAGTGAGACAGAGATTCAGCTTGCATTGCCTGAACCAACTTTTTTCTGCGCTGAAAAGCTGTTTTCTGACATTTCAGGGTCTAACTTCAAAAATCATGCAAAACACTTCTAACACCTTCAGATATGTTTCTCTGTGTTGCAAAATAGCTTTTATTCATGCACAGAGTGTAAATTTAAAGTGGGACCAAGATTCAGCTTGCATTGCCTGAACCAACTTTGTTCTGCGCTGAAAAGCTGTTTTCTGACATTTCAGGGTCTAACTTCAAAAATCATGCAAAACACTTCTAACACCTTCAGATATGTTTCTCTGTGTTGCAAAATAGCTTTTATTCATGCACAGACTGCAAAGTTAAAGTGGGACAGAGATTCAGCTTGCATTGCTGTAACCAGCTTTGTTCTGCGCTGAAAAGCTGTTTTCTGACATTTCAGGGTCTAACTTCAAAAATCATGCAAAACACTTCTAACACCTTCAGATATGTTTCTCTGTGTTGCAAAATAGCTTTTATTCATGCACAGAGTGTAAATTTAAAGTGGGACCAAGATTCAGCTTGCATTGCCTGAACCAACTTTGTTCTGCGCTGAAAAGCTGTTTTCTGACATTTCAGGGTCTAACTTCAAAAATCATGCAAAACACTTCTAACACCTTCAGATATGTTTCTCTGTGTTGCAAAATAGGTTTTATTCATGCACAGACTGCAAAGTTAAAGTGGGACAGAGATTCAGCTTGCATTGCTGGAACCAGCTTTGTTCTGCGCTGAAAAGCTGTTTTCTGACATTTCAGGGTCTAACTTCAAAAATCATGCAAAACACTTCTAACACCTTCAGATATGTTTCTCTGTGTTGCAAAATAGGTTTTATTCATGCACAGACTGCAAAGTTAAAGTGGGACAGAGATTCAGCTTGCATTGCTGTAACCAGCTTTGTTCTGCGCTGAAAAGCTGTTTTCTGACATTTCAGGGTCTAACTTCAAAAATCATGCAAAACACTTCTAACACCTTCAGATATGTTTCTCTGTGTTGCAAAATAGCTTTTATTCATGCACAGAGTGTAAATTTAAAGTGGGACAAAGATTCAGCTTGCATTGCCTGAACCAACTTTGTTCTGCGCTGAAAAGCTGTTTTCTGACATTTCAGGGTCTAACTTCAAAAATCATGCAAAACACTTCTAACACCTTCAGATATGTTTCTCTGTGTTGCAAAATAGGTTTTATTCATGCACAGACTGCAAAGTTAAAGTGGGACAGAGATTCAGCTTGCATTGCTGGAACCAGCTTTGTTCTGCGCTGAAAAGCTGTTTTCTGACATTTCAGGGTCTAACTTCAAAAATCATGCAAAACACTTCTAACACCTTCAGATATGTTTCTCTGTGTTGCAAAATAGGTTTTATTCATGCACAGACTGCAAAGTTAAAGTGGGACAGAGATTCAGCTTGCATTGCCTGAACCAACTTTGTTCTGCGCTGAAACGCTGTTTTCTGACATTTCAGGGTCTAACTTCAAAAATCATGCAAAACACTTCAAACACCTTCAGATATGTTTCCCTGTGTTGCAAAATAGGTTTTATTCATGCACAGAGTGTAAATTTAAAGTGAGACAGAGATTCAGCTTGCATTGCCTGAACCAACTTTTTTCTGCGCTGAAAAGCTGTTTTCTGACATTTCAGGGTCTAACTTCAAAAATCATGCAAAACACTTCTAACACCTTCAGATATGTTTCTCTGTGTTGCAAAATAGCTTTTATTCATGCACAGAGTGTAAATTTAAAGTGGGACCAAGATTCAGCTTGCATTGCCTGAACCAACTTTGTTCTGCGCTGAAAAGCTGTTTTCTGACATTTCAGGGTCTAACTTCAAAAATCATGCAAAACACTTCTAACACCTTCAGATATGTTTCTCTGTGTTGCAAAATAGGTTTTATTCATGCACAGACTGCAAAGTTAAAGTGGGACAGAGATTTAGCTTGCATTGCTGTAACCAGCTTTGTTCTGCGCTGAAAAGCTGTTTTCTGACATTTCAGGGTCTAACTTTCAAAAATCATGCAAAACACTTCTAACACCTTCAGATATGTTTCTCTGTGTTGCAAAATAGCTTTTATTCATGCACAGAGTGTAAATTTAAAGTGGGACCAAGATTCAGCTTGCATTGCCTGAACCAACTTTGTTCTGCGCTGAAAAGCTGTTTTCTGACATTTCAGGGTCAAACTTCAAAAATCATGCAAAACACTTCTAACACCTTCAGATATGTTTCTCTGTGTTGCAAAATAGCTTTTATTCATGCACAGACTGCAAAGTTAAAGTGGGACAGAGATTCAGCTTGCATTGCTGTAACCAGCTTTGTTCTGCGCTGAAAAGCTGTTTTCTGACATTTCAGGGTCTAACTTCAAAAATCATGCAAAACACTTCTAACACCTTCAGATATGTTTCTCTGTGTTGCAAAATAGCTTTTATTCATGCACAGAGTGTAAATTTAAAGTGGGACCAAGATTCAGCTTGCATTGCCTGAACCAACTTTGTTCTGCGCTGAAAAGCTGTTTTCTGACATTTCAGGGTCTAACTTCAAAAATCATGCAAAACACTTCTAACACCTTCAGATATGTTTCTCTGTGTTGCAAAATAGGTTTTATTCATGCACAGACTGCAAAGTTAAAGTGGGACAGAGATTCAGCTTGCTTTGCTGGAACCAGCTTTGTTCTGCGCTGAAAAGCTGTTTTCTGACATTTCAGGGTCTAACTTCAAAAATCATGCAAAACACTTCTAACACCTTCAGATATGTTTCCCTGTGTTGCAAAATAGGTTTTATTCATGCACAGAGTGTAAATTTAAAGTGGGACCAAGATTCAGCTTGCATTGCCTGAACCAACTTTGTTCTGCGCTGAAAAGCTGTTTTCTGACATTTCAGGGTCTAACTTCAAAAATCATGCAAAACACTTCTAACACCTTCAGATATGTTTCTCTGTGTTGCAAAATAGCTTTTATTCATGCACAGAGTGTAAATTTAAAGTGGGACCAAGATTCAGCTTGCATTGCCTGAACCAACTTTGTTCTGCGCTGAAAAGCTGTTTTCTGACATTTCAGGGTCTAACTTCAAAAATCATGCAAAACACTTCTAACACCTTCAGATATGTTTCTCTGTGTTGCAAAATAGGTTTTATTCATGCACAGACTGCAAAGTTAAAGTGGGACAGAGATTCAGCTTGCATTGCTGGAACCAGCTTTGTTCTGCGCTGAAAAGCTGTTTTCTGACATTTCAGGGTCTAACTTCAAAAATCATGCAAAACACTTCTAACACCTTCAGATATGTTTCTCTGTGTTGCAAAATAGGTTTTATTCATGCACAGACTGCAAAGTTAAAGTGGGACAGAGATTCAGCTTGCATTGCCTGAACCAACTTTGTTCTGCGCTGAAACGCTGTTTTCTGACATTTCTGGGTCTAACTTCAAAAATCATGCAAAACACTTCTAACACCTTCAGATATGTTTCTCTGTGTTGCAAAATAGGTTTTATTCATGCACAGACTGCAAAGTTAAAGTGGGACAGAGATTCAGCTTGCATTGCCTGAACCAACTTTGTTCTGCGCTGAAACGCTGTTTTCTGACATTTGAGGGTCTAACTTCAAAAATCATGCAAAACACTTCTAACACCTTCAGATATGTTTCTCTGTGTTGCAAAATAGCTTTTATTCATGCACAGAGTGTAAATTTAAAGTGAGACAGAGATTCAGCTTGCATTGCCTGAACCAACTTTTTTCTGCGCTGAAAAGCTGTTTTCTGACATTTCAGGGTCTAACTTCAAAAATCATGCAAAACACTTCTAACACCTTCAGATATGTTTCTCTGTGTTGCAAAATAGCTTTTATTCATGCACAGACTGCAAAGTTAAAGTGGGACAGAGATTCAGCTTGCATTGCTGTAACCAGCTTTGTTCTGCGCTGAAAAGCTGTTTTCTGACATTTCAGGGTCTAACTTCAAAAATCATGCAAAACACTTCTAACACCTTCAGATATGTTTCTCTGTGTTGCAAAATAGCTTTTATTCATGCACAGAGTGTAAATTTAAAGTGGGACCAAGATTCAGCTTGCATTGCCTGAACCAACTTTGTTCTGCGCTGAAAAGCTGTTTTCTGACATTTCAGGGTCTAACTTCAAAAATCATGCAAAACACTTCTAACACCTTCAGATATGTTTCTCTGTGTTGCAAAATAGGTTTTATTCATGCACAGACTGCAAAGTTAAAGTGGGACAGAGATTCAGCTTGCATTGCCTGAACCAACTTTGTTCTGCGCTGAAACGCTGTTTTCTGACATTTGAGGGTCTAACTTCAAAAATCATGCAAAACACTTCTAACACCTTCAGATATGTTTCTCTGTGTTGCAAAATAGCTTTTATTCATGCACAGAGTGTAAATTTAAAGTGAGACAGAGATTCAGCTTGCATTGCCTGAACCAACTTTTTTCTGCGCTGAAAAGCTGTTTTCTGACATTTCAGGGTCTAACTTCAAAAATCATGCAAAACACTTCTAACACCTTCAGATATGTTTCCCTGTGTTGCAAAATAGGTTTTATTCATGCACAGAGTGTAAATTTAAAGTGAGACAGAGATTCAGCTTGCATTGCCTGAACCAACTTTTTTCTGCGCTGAAAAGCTGTTTTCTGACATTTCAGGGTCTAACTTCAAAAATCATGCAAAACACTTCTAACACCTTCAGATATGTTTCTCTGTGTTGCAAAATAGCTTTTATTCATGCACAGAGTGTAAATTTAAAGTGGGACCAAGATTCAGCTTGCATTGCCTGAACCAACTTTGTTCTGCGCTGAAAAGCTGTTTTCTGACATTTCAGGGTCTAACTTCAAAAATCATGCAAAACACTTCTAACACCTTCAGATATGTTTCTCTGTGTTGCAAAATAGCTTTTATTCATGCACAGACTGCAAAGTTAAAGTGGGACAGAGATTCAGCTTGCATTGCTGTAACCAGCTTTGTTCTGCGCTGAAAAGCTGTTTTCTGACATTTCAGGGTCTAACTTCAAAAATCATGCAAAACACTTCTAACACCTTCAGATATGTTTCTCTGTGTTGCAAAATAGCTTTTATTCATGCACAGAGTGTAAATTTAAAGTGGGACCAAGATTCAGCTTGCATTGCCTGAACCAACTTTGTTCTGCGCTGAAAAGCTGTTTTCTGACATTTCAGGGTCTAACTTCAAAAATCATGCAAAACACTTCTAACACCTTCAGATATGTTTCTCTGTGTTGCAAAATAGGTTTTATTCATGCACAGACTGCAAAGTTAAAGTGGGACAGAGATTCAGCTTGCATTGCTGGAACCAGCTTTGTTCTGCGCTGAAAAGCTGTTTTCTGACATTTCAGGGTCTAACTTCAAAAATCATGCAAAACACTTCTAACACCTTCAGATATGTTTCTCTGTGTTGCAAAATAGGTTTTATTCATGCACAGACTGCAAAGTTAAAGTGGGACAGAGATTCAGCTTGCATTGCTGTAACCAGCTTTGTTCTGCGCTGAAAAGCTGTTTTCTGACATTTCAGGGTCTAACTTCAAAAATCATGCAAAACACTTCTAACACCTTCAGATATGTTTCTCTGTGTTGCAAAATAGCTTTTATTCATGCACAGAGTGTAAATTTAAAGTGGGACCAAGATTCAGCTTGCATTGCCTGAACCAACTTTGTTCTGCGCTGAAAAGCTGTTTTCTGACATTTCAGGGTCTAACTTCAAAAATCATGCAAAACACTTCTAACACCTTCAGATATGTTTCTCTGTGTTGCAAAATAGGTTTTATTCATGCACAGACTGCAAAGTTAAAGTGGGACAGAGATTCAGCTTGCATTGCTGGAACCAGCTTTGTTCTGCGCTGAAAAGCTGTTTTCTGACATTTCAGGGTCTAACTTCAAAAATCATGCAAAACACTTCTAACACCTTCAGATATGTTTCTCTGTGTTGCAAAATAGGTTTTATTCATGCACAGACTGCAAAGTTAAAGTGGGACAGAGATTCAGCTTGCATTGCCTGAACCAACTTTGTTCTGCGCTGAAACGCTGTTTTCTGACATTTCAGGGTCTAACTTCAAAAATCATGCAAAACACTTCAAACACCTTCAGATATGTTTCCCTGTGTTGCAAAATAGGTTTTATTCATGCACAGAGTGTAAATTTAAAGTGAGACAGAGATTCAGCTTGCATTGCCTGAACCAACTTTTTTCTGCGCTGAAAAGCTGTTTTCTGACATTTCAGGGTCTAACTTCAAAAATCATGCAAAACACTTCTAACACCTTCAGATATGTTTCTCTGTGTTGCAAAATAGCTTTTATTCATGCACAGAGTGTAAATTTAAAGTGGGACCAAGATTCAGCTTGCATTGCCTGAACCAACTTTGTTCTGCGCTGAAAAGCTGTTTTCTGACATTTCAGGGTCTAACTTCAAAAATCATGCAAAACACTTCTAACACCTTCAGATATGTTTCTCTGTGTTGCAAAATAGGTTTTATTCATGCACAGACTGCAAAGTTAAAGTGGGACAGAGATTTAGCTTGCATTGCTGTAACCAGCTTTGTTCTGCGCTGAAAAGCTGTTTTCTGACATTTCAGGGTCTAACTTTCAAAAATCATGCAAAACACTTCTAACACCTTCAGATATGTTTCTCTGTGTTGCAAAATAGCTTTTATTCATGCACAGAGTGTAAATTTAAAGTGGGACCAAGATTCAGCTTGCATTGCCTGAACCAACTTTGTTCTGCGCTGAAAAGCTGTTTTCTGACATTTCAGGGTCAAACTTCAAAAATCATGCAAAACACTTCTAACACCTTCAGATATGTTTCTCTGTGTTGCAAAATAGCTTTTATTCATGCACAGACTGCAAAGTTAAAGTGGGACAGAGATTCAGCTTGCATTGCTGTAACCAGCTTTGTTCTGCGCTGAAAAGCTGTTTTCTGACATTTCAGGGTCTAACTTCAAAAATCATGCAAAACACTTCTAACACCTTCAGATATGTTTCTCTGTGTTGCAAAATAGCTTTTATTCATGCACAGAGTGTAAATTTAAAGTGGGACCAAGATTCAGCTTGCATTGCCTGAACCAACTTTGTTCTGCGCTGAAAAGCTGTTTTCTGACATTTCAGGGTCTAACTTCAAAAATCATGCAAAACACTTCTAACACCTTCAGATATGTTTCTCTGTGTTGCAAAATAGGTTTTATTCATGCACAGACTGCAAAGTTAAAGTGGGACAGAGATTCAGCTTGCTTTGCTGGAACCAGCTTTGTTCTGCGCTGAAAAGCTGTTTTCTGACATTTCAGGGTCTAACTTCAAAAATCATGCAAAACACTTCTAACACCTTCAGATATGTTTCCCTGTGTTGCAAAATAGGTTTTATTCATGCACAGAGTGTAAATTTAAAGTGGGACCAAGATTCAGCTTGCATTGCCTGAACCAACTTTGTTCTGCGCTGAAAAGCTGTTTTCTGACATTTCAGGGTCTAACTTCAAAAATCATGCAAAACACTTCTAACACCTTCAGATATGTTTCTCTGTGTTGCAAAATAGCTTTTATTCATGCACAGAGTGTAAATTTAAAGTGGGACCAAGATTCAGCTTGCATTGCCTGAACCAACTTTGTTCTGCGCTGAAAAGCTGTTTTCTGACATTTCAGGGTCTAACTTCAAAAATCATGCAAAACACTTCTAACACCTTCAGATATGTTTCTCTGTGTTGCAAAATAGGTTTTATTCATGCACAGACTGCAAAGTTAAAGTGGGACAGAGATTCAGCTTGCATTGCTGGAACCAGCTTTGTTCTGCGCTGAAAAGCTGTTTTCTGACATTTCAGGGTCTAACTTCAAAAATCATGCAAAACACTTCTAACACCTTCAGATATGTTTCTCTGTGTTGCAAAATAGGTTTTATTCATGCACAGACTGCAAAGTTAAAGTGGGACAGAGATTCAGCTTGCATTGCCTGAACCAACTTTGTTCTGCGCTGAAACGCTGTTTTCTGACATTTCTGGGTCTAACTTCAAAAATCATGCAAAACACTTCTAACACCTTCAGATATGTTTCTCTGTGTTGCAAAATAGGTTTTATTCATGCACAGACTGCAAAGTTAAAGTGGGACAGAGATTCAGCTTGCATTGCCTGAACCAACTTTGTTCTGCGCTGAAACGCTGTTTTCTGACATTTGAGGGTCTAACTTCAAAAATCATGCAAAACACTTCTAACACCTTCAGATATGTTTCTCTGTGTTGCAAAATAGCTTTTATTCATGCACAGAGTGTAAATTTAAAGTGAGACAGAGATTCAGCTTGCATTGCCTGAACCAACTTTTTTCTGCGCTGAAAAGCTGTTTTCTGACATTTCAGGGTCTAACTTCAAAAATCATGCAAAACACTTCTAACACCTTCAGATATGTTTCTCTGTGTTGCAAAATAGCTTTTATTCATGCACAGACTGCAAAGTTAAAGTGGGACAGAGATTCAGCTTGCATTGCTGTAACCAGCTTTGTTCTGCGCTGAAAAGCTGTTTTCTGACATTTCAGGGTCTAACTTCAAAAATCATGCAAAACACTTCTAACACCTTCAGATATGTTTCTCTGTGTTGCAAAATAGCTTTTATTCATGCACAGAGTGTAAATTTAAAGTGGGACCAAGATTCAGCTTGCATTGCCTGAACCAACTTTGTTCTGCGCTGAAAAGCTGTTTTCTGACATTTCAGGGTCTAACTTCAAAAATCATGCAAAACACTTCTAACACCTTCAGATATGTTTCTCTGTGTTGCAAAATAGGTTTTATTCATGCACAGACTGCAAAGTTAAAGTGGGACAGAGATTCAGCTTGCATTGCCTGAACCAACTTTGTTCTGCGCTGAAACGCTGTTTTCTGACATTTGAGGGTCTAACTTCAAAAATCATGCAAAACACTTCTAACACCTTCAGATATGTTTCTCTGTGTTGCAAAATAGCTTTTATTCATGCACAGAGTGTAAATTTAAAGTGAGACAGAGATTCAGCTTGCATTGCCTGAACCAACTTTTTTCTGCGCTGAAAAGCTGTTTTCTGACATTTCAGGGTCTAACTTCAAAAATCATGCAAAACACTTCTAACACCTTCAGATATGTTTCCCTGTGTTGCAAAATAGGTTTTATTCATGCACAGAGTGTAAATTTAAAGTGAGACAGAGATTCAGCTTGCATTGCCTGAACCAACTTTTTTCTGCGCTGAAAAGCTGTTTTCTGACATTTCAGGGTCTAACTTCAAAAATCATGCAAAACACTTCTAACACCTTCAGATATGTTTCTCTGTGTTGCAAAATAGCTTTTATTCATGCACAGAGTGTAAATTTAAAGTGGGACCAAGATTCAGCTTGCATTGCCTGAACCAACTTTGTTCTGCGCTGAAAAGCTGTTTTCTGACATTTCAGGGTCTAACTTCAAAAATCATGCAAAACACTTCTAACACCTTCAGATATGTTTCTCTGTGTTGCAAAATAGCTTTTATTCATGCACAGAGTGTAAATTTAAAGTGGGACCAAGATTCAGCTTGCATTGCCTGAACCAACTTTGTTCTGCGCTGAAAAGCTGTTTTCTGACATTTCAGGGTCTAACTTCAAAAATCATGCAAAACACTTCTAACACCTTCAGATATGTTTCTCTGTGTTGCAAAATAGGTTTTATTCATGCACAGACTGCAAAGTTAAAGTGGGACAGAGATTCAGCTTGCATTGCTGTAACCAGCTTTGTTCTGCGCTTAAAAGCTGTTTTCTGACATTTCAGGGTCTAACTTCAAAAATCATGCAAAACACTTCTAACACCTTCAGATATGTTTCTCTGTGTTGCAAAATAGCTTTTATTCATGCACAGAGTGTAAATTTAAAGTGGGACCAAGATTCAGCTTGCATTGCCTGAACCAACTTTGTTCTGCGCTGAAAAGCTGTTTTCTGACATTTCAGGGTCAAACTTCAAAAATCATGCAAAACACTTCTAACACCTTCAGATATGTTTCTCTGTGTTGCAAAATAGCTTTTATTCATGCACAGACTGCAAAGTTAAAGTGGGACAGAGATTCAGCTTGCATTGCTGTAACCAGCTTTGTTCTGCGCTGAAAAGCTGTTTTCTGACATTTCAGGGTCTAACTTCAAAAATCATGCAAAACACTTCTAACACCTTCAGATATGTTTCTCTGCGTTGCAAAATAGCTTTTATTCATGCACAGAGTGTAAATTTAAAGTGGGACCAAGATTCAGCTTGCATTGCCTGAACCAACTTTGTTCTGCGCTGAAAAGCTGTTTTCTGACATTTCAGGGTCTAACTTCAAAAATCATGCAAAACACTTCTAACACCTTCAGATATCTTTCTCTGTGTTGCAAAATAGGTTTTATTCATGCACAGACTGCAAAGTTAAAGTGGGACAGAGATTCAGCTTGCTTTGCTGGAACCAGCTTTGTTCTGCGCTGAAAAGCTGTTTTCTGACATTTCAGGGTCTAACTTCAAAAATCATGCAAAACACTTCTAACACCTTCAGATATGTTTCTCTGTGTTGCAAAATAGGTTTTATTCATGCACAGACTGCAAAGTTAAAGTGGGACAGAGATTCAGCTTGCATTGCCTGAACCAACTTTGTTCTGCGCTGAAACGCTGTTTTCTGACATTTGAGGGTCTAACTACAAAAATCATGCAAAACACTTCTAACACCTTCAGATATGTTTCTCTGTGTTGCAAAATAGCTTTTATTCATGCACAGAGTGTAAATTTAAAGTGAGACAGAGATTCAGCTTGCATTGCCTGAACCAACTTTTTTCTGCGCTGAAAAGCTGTTTTCTGACATTTCAGGGTCTAACTTCAAAAATCATGCAAAACACTTCTAACACCTTCAGATATGTTTCTCTGTGTTGCAAAATAGCTTTTATTCATGCACAGACTGCAAAGTTAAAGTGGGACAGAGATTCAGCTTGCATTGCTGTAACCAGCTTTGTTCTGCGCTGAAAAGCTGTTTTCTGACATTTCAGGGTCTAACTTCAAAAATCATGCAAAACACTTCTAACACCTTCAGATATGTTTCTCTGTGTTGCAAAATAGCTTTTATTCATGCACAGAGTGTAAATTTAAAGTGGGACCAAGATTCAGCTTGCATTGCTTGAACCAACTTTGTTCTGCGCTGAAAAGCTGTTTTCTGACATTTCAGGGTCTAACTTCAAAAATCATGCAAAACACTTCTAACACCTTCAGATATGTTTCTCTGTGTTGCAAAATAGGTTTTATTCATGCACAGACTGCAAAGTTAAAGTGGGACAGAGATTCAGCTTGCTTTGCTGGAACCAGCTTTGTTCTGCGCTGAAAAGCTGTTTTCTGACATTTCAGGGTCTAACTTCAAAAATCATGCAAAACACTTCTAACACCTTCAGATATGTTTCTCTGTGTTGCAAAATAGGTTTTATTCATGCACAGACTGCAAAGTTAAAGTGGGACAGAGATTCAGCTTGCATTGCCTGAACCAACTTTGTTCTGCGCTGAAACGCTGTTTTCTGACATTTGAGGGTCTAACTTCAAAAATCATGCAAAACACTTCTAACACCTTCAGATATGTTTCTCTGTGTTGCAAAATAGCTTTTATTCATGCACAGAGTGTAAATTTAAAGTGAGACAGAGATTCAGCTTGCATTGCCTGAACCAACTTTGTTCTGCGCTGAAAAGCTGTTTTCTGACATTTCAGGGTCTAACTTCAAAAATCATGCAAAACACTTCTAACACCTTCAGATATGTTTCTCTGTGTTGCAAAATAGCTTTTATTCATGCACAGAGTGTAAATTTAAAGTGGGACCAAGATTCAGCTTGCATTGCCTGAACCAACTTTGTTCTGCGCTGAAAAGCTGTTTTCTGACATTTCAGGGTCTAACTTCAAAAATCATGCAAAACACTTCTAACACCTTCAGATATGTTTCTCTGTGTTGCAAAATAGGTTTTATTCATGCACAGACTGCAAAGTTAAAGTGGGACAGAGATTCAGCTTGCATTGCTGGAACCAGCTTTGTTCTGTGCTGAAAAGCTGTTTTCTGACATTTCAGGGTCTAACTTCAAAAATCATGCAAAACACTTCTAACACCTTCAGATATGTTTCTCTGTGTTGCAAAATAGGTTTTATTCATGCACAGACTGCAAAGTTAAAGTGGGACAGAGATTCAGCTTGCATTGCCTGAACCAACTTTGTTCTGCGCTGAAAAGCTGTTTTCTGACATTTCAGGGTCTAACTTCAAAAATCATGCAAAACACTTCTAACACCTTCAGATATGTTTCTCTGTGTTGCAAAATAGCTTTTATTCATGCACAGAGTGTAAATTTAAAGTGGGACCAAGATTCAGCTTGCATTGCCTGAACCAACTTTGTTCTGCGCTGAAAAGCTGTTTTCTGACATTTCAGGGTCTAACTTCAAAAATCATGCAAAACACTTCTAACACCTTCAGATATGTTTCTCTGTGTTGCAAAATAGGTTTTATTCATGCACAGACTGCAAAGTTAAAGTGGGACAGAGATTCAGCTTGCATTGCTGGAACCAGCTTTGTTCTGCGCTTAAAAGCTGTTTTCTGACATTTCAGGGTCTAACTTCAAAAATCATGCAAAACACTTCTAACACCTCTATGTTTCTCTGTGTTGCAAAATAGCTTTTATTCATGCACAGAGTGTAAATTTAAAGTGGGACCAAGATTCAGCTTGCATTGCCTGAACCAACTTTGTTCTGCGCTGAAAAGCTGTTTTCTGACATTTCAGGGTCTAACTTCAAAAATCATGCAAAACACTTCTAACACCTTCAGATATGTTTCTCTGTGTTGCAAAATAGGTTTTATTCATGCACAGACTGCAAAGTTAAAGTGGGACAGAGATTCAGCTTGCATTGCTATAACCAGCTTTGTTCTGCGCTGAAAAGCTGTTTTCTGACATTTCAGGGTCTAACTTCAAAAATCATGCAAAACACTTCTAACACCTTCAGATATGTTTCTCTGTGTTGCAAAATAGGTTTTATTCATGCACAGACTGCAAAGATAAAGTGGGACAGAGATTCAGCTTGCATTGCCTGAACCAACTTTGTTCTGCGCTGAAACGCTGTTTTCTGACATTTCTGGGTCTAACTTCAAAAATCATGCAAAACACTTCTAACACCTTCAGATATGTTTCTCTGTGTTGCAAAATAGATTTTATTCATGCACAGAGTGTAAATTTAAAGTGGGACCAAGATTCAGCTTGCATTGCCTGAACCAACTTTGTTCTGCGCTGAAAAGCTGTTTTCTGACATTTCAGGGTCTAACTTCAAAAATCATGCAAAACACTTCTAACACCTTCAGATATGTTTCTCTGTGTTGCAAAATAGGTTTTATTCATGCACAGACTGCAAAGTTAAAGTGGGACAGAGATTCAGCTTGCATTGCTGGAACCAGCTTTGTTCTGCGCTTAAAAGCTGTTTTCTGACATTTCAGGGTCTAACTTCAAAAATCATGCAAAACACTTCTAACACCTCTATGTTTCTCTGTGTTGCAAAATAGCTTTTATTCATGCACAGAGTGTAAATTTAAAGTGGGACCAAGATTCAGCTTGCATTGCCTGAACCAACTTTGTTCTGCGCTGAAAAGCTGTTTTCTGACATTTCAGGGTCTAACTTCAAAAATCATGCAAAACACTTCTAACACCTTCAGATATGTTTCTCTGTGTTGCAAAATAGGTTTTATTCATGCACAGACTGCAAAGTTAAAGTGGGACAGAGATTCAGCTTGCATTGCTGGAACCAGCTTTGTTCTGCGCTGAAAAGCTGTTTTCTGACATTTCAGGGTCTAACTTCAAAAATCATGCAAAACACTTCTAACACCTTCAGATATGTTTCTCTGTGTTGCAAAATAGGTTTTATTCATGCACAGACTGCAAAGATAAAGTGGGACAGAGATTCAGCTTGCATTGCCTGAACCAACTTTGTTCTGCGCTGAAACGCTGTTTTCTGACATTTCTGGGTCTAACTTCAAAAATCATGCAAAACACTTCTAACACCTTCAGATATGTTTCTCTGTGTTGCAAAATAGGTTTTATTCATGCACAGACTGCAAAGTTAAAGTGGGACAGAGATTCAGCTTGCATTGCCTGAACCAACTTTGTTCTGCGCTGAAACGCTGTTTTCTGACATTTGAGGGTCTAACTTCAAAAATCATGCAAAACACTTCTAACACCTTCAGATATGTTTCTCTGTGTTGCAAAATAGCTTTTATTCATGCACAGAGTGTAAATTTAAAGTGAGACAGAGATTCAGCTTGCATTGCCTGAACCAACTTTTTTCTGCGCTGAAAAGCTGTTTTCTGACATTTCAGGGTCTAACTTGAAAAATCATGCAAAACACTTCTAACACCTTCAGATATGTTTCTCTGTGTTGCAAAATAGCTTTTATTCATGCACAGACTGCAAAGTTAAAGTGGGACAGAGATTCAGCTTGCATTGCTGTAACCAGCTTTGTTCTGCGCTGAAAAGCTGTTTTCTGACATTTCAGGGTCTAACTTCAAAAATCATGCAAAACACTTCTAACACCTTCAGATATGTTTCTCTGTGTTGCAAAATAGCTTTTATTCATGCACAGAGTGTAAATTTAAAGTGGGACCAAGATTCAGCTTGCATTGCCTGAACCAACTTTGTTCTGCGCTGAAAAGCTGTTTTCTGACATTTCAGGGTCTAACTTCAAAAATCATGCAAAACACTTCTAACACCTTCAGATATGTTTCTCTGTGTTGCAAAATAGGTTTTATTCATGCACAGACTGCAAAGTTAAAGTGGGACAGAGATTCAGCTTGCTTTGCTGGAACCAGCTTTGTTCTGCGCTGAAAAGCTGTTTTCTGACATTTCAGGGTCTAACTTCAAAAATCATGCAAAACACTTCTAACACCTTCAGATATGTTTCTCTGTGTTGCAAAATAGGTTTTATTCATGCACAGACTGCAAAGTTAAAGTGGGACAGAGATTCAGCTTGCATTGCCTGAACCAACTTTGTTCTGCGCTGAAACGCTGTTTTCTGACATTTGAGGGTCTAACTTCAAAAATCATGCAAAACACTTCTAACACCTTCAGATATGTTTCTCTGTGTTGCAAAATAGCTTTTATTCATGCACAGAGTGTAAATTTAAAGTGAGACAGAGATTCAGCTTGCATTGCCTGAACCAACTTTTTTCTGCGCTGAAAAGCTGTTTTCTGACATTTCAGGGTCTAACTTCAAAAATCATGCAAAACACTTCTAACACCTTCAGATATGTTTCCCTGTGTTGCAAAATAGGTTTTATTCATGCACAGAGTGTAAATTTAAAGTGGGACCAAGATTCAGCTTGCATTGCCTGAACCAACTTTGTTCTGCGCTGAAAAGCTGTTTTCTGACATTTCAGGGTCTAACTTCAAAAATCATGCAAAACACTTCTAACACCTTCAGATATGTTTCTCTGTGTTGCAAAATAGCTTTTATTCATGCACAGAGTGTAAATTTAAAGTGGGACCAAGATTCAGCTTGCATTGCCTGAACCAACTTTGTTCTGCGCTGAAAAGCTGTTTTCTGACATTTCAGGGTCTAACTTCAAAAATCATGCAAAACACTTCTAACACCTTCAGATATGTTTCTCTGTGTTGCAAAATAGGTTTTATTCATGCACAGACTGCAAAGTTAAAGTGGGACAGAGATTCAGCTTGCATTGCTGGAACCAGCTTTGTTCTGCGCTGAAAAGCTGTTTTCTGACATTTCAGGGTCTAACTTCAAAAATCATGCAAAACACTTCTAACACCTTCAGATATGTTTCTCTGTGTTGCAAAATAGGTTTTATTCATGCACAGACTGCAAAGTTAAAGTGGGACAGAGATTCAGCTTGCATTGCCTGAACCAACTTTGTTCTGCGCTGAAACGCTGTTTTCTGACATTTCTGGGTCTAACTTCAAAAATCATGCAAAACACTTCTAACACCTTCAGATATGTTTCTCTGTGTTGCAAAATAGGTTTTATTCATGCACAGACTGCAAAGTTAAAGTGGGACAGAGATTCAGCTTGCATTGCCTGAACCAACTTTGTTCTGCGCTGAAACGCTGTTTTCTGACATTTCAGGGTCTAACTTCAAAAATCATGCAAAACACTTCTAACACCTTCAGATATGTTTCTCTGTGTTGCAAAATAGGTTTTATCCATGCACAGAGTGTAAATTTAAAGTGAGACAGAGATTCAGCTTGCATTGCCTGAACCAACTTTTTTCTGCGCTGAAAAGCTGTTTTCTGACATTTCAGGGTCTGACTTCAAAAATCATGCAAAACACTTCTAACACCTTCAGATATGTTTCCCTGTGTTGCAAAATAGGTTTTATTCATGCACAGAGTGTAAATTTAAAGTGGGACCAAGATTCAGCTTGCATTGCCTGAACCAACTTTGTTCTGCGCTGAAAAGCTGTTTTCTGACATTTCAGGGTCAAACTTCAAAAATCATGCAAAACACTTCTAACACCTTCAGATATGTTTGTCTGTGTTGCAAAATAGCTTTTATTCATGCACAGACTGCAAAGTTAAAGTGGGACAGAGATTCAGCTTGCATTGCTGTAACCAGCTTTGTTCTGCGCTGAAAAGCTGTTTTCTGACATTTCAGGGTCTAACTTCAAAAATCATGCAAAACACTTCTAACACCTTCAGATATGTTTCTCTGCGTTGCAAAATAGCTTTTATTCATGCACAGAGTGTAAATTTAAAGTGGGACCAAGATTCAGCTTGCATTGCCTGAACCAACTTTGTTCTGCGCTGAAAAGCTGTTTTCTGACATTTCAGGGTCTAACTTCAAAAATCATGCAAAACACTTCTAACACCTTCAGATATGTTTCTCTGTGTTGCAAAATAGCTTTTATTCATGCACAGACTGCAAAGTTAAAGTGGGACAGAGATTCAGCTTGCTTTGCTGGAACCAGCTTTGTTCTGCGCTGAAAAGCTGTTTTCTGACATTTCAGGGTCTAACTTCAAAAATCATGCAAAACACTTCTAACACCTTCAGATATGTTTCTCTGTGTTGCAAAATAGGTTTTATTCATGCACAGACTGCAAAGTTAAAGTGGGACAGAGATTCAGCTTGCATTGCCTGAACCAACTTTGTTCTGCGCTGAAACGCTGTTTTCTGACATTTGAGGGTCTAACTTCAAAAATCATGCAAAACACTTCTAACACCTTCAGATATGTTTCTCTGTGTTGCAAAATAGCTTTTATTCATGCACAGAGTGTAAATTTAAAGTGAGACAGAGATTCAGCTTGCATTGCCTGAACCAACTTTTTTCTGCGCTGAAAAGCTGTTTTCTGACATTTCAGGGTCTAACTTCAAAAATCATGCAAAACACTTCTAACACCTTCAGATATGTTTCTCTGTGTTGCAAAATAGCTTTTATTCATGCACAGACTGCAAAGTTAAAGTGGGACAGAGATTCAGCTTGCATTGCTGTAACCAGCTTTGTTCTGCGCTGAAAAGCTGTTTTCTGACATTTCAGGGTCTAACTTCAAAAATCATGCAAAACACTTCTAACACCTTCAGATATGTTTCTCTGTGTTGCAAAATAGCTTTTATTCATGCACAGAGTGTAAATTTAAAGTGGGACCAAGATTCAGCTTGCATTGCCTGAACCAACTTTGTTCTGCGCTGAAAAGCTGTTTTCTGACATTTCAGGGTCTAACTTCAAAAATCATGCAAAACACTTCTAACACCTTCAGATATGTTTCTCTGTGTTGCAAAATAGGTTTTATTCATGCACAGACTGCAAAGTTAAAGTGGGACAGAGATTCAGCTTGCTTTGCTGGAACCAGCTTTGTTCTGCGCTGAAAAGCTGTTTTCTGACATTTGAGGGTCTAACTTCAAAAATCATGCAAAACACTTCTAACACCTTCAGATATGTTTCTCTGTGTTGCAAAATAGCTTTTATTCATGCACAGAGTGTAAATTTAAAGTGAGACAGAGATTCAGCTTGCATTGCCTGAACCAACTTTTTTCTGCGCTGAAAAGCTGTTTTCTGACATTTCAGGGTCTAACTTCAAAAATCATGCAAAACACTTCTAACACCTTCAGATATGTTTCCCTGTGTTGCAAAATAGGTTTTATTCATGCACAGAGTGTAAATTTAAAGTGAGACAGAGATTCAGCTTGCATTGCCTGAACCAACTTTTTTCTGCGCTGAAAAGCTGTTTTCTGACATTTCAGGGTCTAACTTCAAAAATCATGCAAAACACTTCTAACACCTTCAGATATGTTTCTCTGTGTTGCAAAATAGCTTTTATTCATGCACAGAGTGTAAAGTTAAAGTGGGACAGAGATTCAGCTTGCATTGCCTGAACCAACTTTGTTCTGCGCTGAAACGCTGTTTTCTGACATTTCAGGGTCTAACTTCAAAAATCATGCAAAACACTTCTAACACCTTCAGATATGTTTCTCTGTGTTGCAAAATAGGTTTTATCCATGCACAGAGTGTAAATTTAAAGTGAGACAGAGATACAGCTTGCATTGCCTGAACCAACTTTGTTCTGCGCTGAAAAGCTGTTTTCTGACATTTCAGGGTCTAACTTCAAAAATCATGCAAAACACTTCTAACACCTTCAGATATGTTTCTCTGTGTTGCAAAATAGGTTTTATTCATGCACAGACTGCAAAGTTAAAGTGGGACAGAGATTCAGCTTGCATTGCTGTAACCAGCTTTGTTCTGCGCTGAAAAGCTGTTTTCTGACATTTCAGGGTCTAACTTCAAAAATCATGCAAAACACTTCTAACACCTTCAGATATGTTTCTCTGTGTTGCAAAATAGCTTTTATTCATGCACAGAGTGTAAATTTAAAGTGGGACCAAGATTCAGCTTGCATTGCCTGAACCAACTTTGTTCTGCGCTGAAAAGCTGTTTTCTGACATTTCAGGGTCTAACTTCAAAAATCATGCAAAACACTTCTAACACCTTCAGATATGTTTCTCTGTGTTGCAAAATAGGTTTTATTCATGCACAGACTGCAAAGTTAAAGTGGGACAGAGATTCAGCTTGCATTGCTGGAACCAGCTTTGTTCTGCGCTGAAAAGCTGTTTTCTGACATTTCAGGGTCTAACTTCAAAAATCATGCAAAACACTTCTAACACCTTCAGATATGTTTCTCTGTGTTGCAAAATAGGTTTTATTCATGCACAGACTGCAAAGTTAAAGTGGGACAGAGATTCAGCTTGCATTGCTGTAACCAGCTTTGTTCTGCGCTGAAAAGCTGTTTTCTGACATTTCAGGGTCTAACTTCAAAAATCATGCAAAACACTTCTAACACCTTCAGATATGTTTCTCTGTGTTGCAAAATAGCTTTTATTCATGCACAGAGTGTAAATTTAAAGTGGGACCAAGATTCAGCTTGCATTGCCTGAACCAACTTTGTTCTGCGCTGAAAAGCTGTTTTCTGACATTTCAGGGTCTAACTTCAAAAATCATGCAAAACACTTCTAACACCTTCAGATATGTTTCTCTGTGTTGCAAAATAGGTTTTATTCATGCACAGACTGCAAAGTTAAAGTGGGACAGAGATTCAGCTTGCATTGCTGGAACCAGCTTTGTTCTGCGCTGAAAAGCTGTTTTCTGACATTTCAGGGTCTAACTTCAAAAATCATGCAAAACACTTCTAACACCTTCAGATATGTTTCTCTGTGTTGCAAAATAGGTTTTATTCATGCACAGACTGCAAAGTTAAAGTGGGACAGAGATTCAGCTTGCATTGCCTGAACCAACTTTGTTCTGCGCTGAAACGCTGTTTTCTGACATTTCAGGGTCTAACTTCAAAAATCATGCAAAACACTTCAAACACCTTCAGATATGTTTCCCTGTGTTGCAAAATAGGTTTTATTCATGCACAGAGTGTAAATTTAAAGTGAGACAGAGATTCAGCTTGCATTGCCTGAACCAACTTTTTTCTGCGCTGAAAAGCTGTTTTCTGACATTTCAGGGTCTAACTTCAAAAATCATGCAAAACACTTCTAACACCTTCAGATATGTTTCTCTGTGTTGCAAAATAGCTTTTATTCATGCACAGAGTGTAAATTTAAAGTGGGACCAAGATTCAGCTTGCATTGCCTGAACCAACTTTGTTCTGCGCTGAAAAGCTGTTTTCTGACATTTCAGGGTCTAACTTCAAAAATCATGCAAAACACTTCTAACACCTTCAGATATGTTTCTCTGTGCTGCAAAATAGGTTTTATTCATGCACAGACTGCAAAGTTAAAGTGGGACAGAGATTTAGCTTGCATTGCTGTAACCAGCTTTGTTCTGCGCTGAAAAGCTGTTTTCTGACATTTCAGGGTCTAACTTTCAAAAATCATGCAAAACACTTCTAACACCTTCAGATATGTTTCTCTGTGTTGCAAAATAGCTTTTATTCATGCACAGAGTGTAAATTTAAAGTGGGACCAAGATTCAGCTTGCATTGCCTGAACCAACTTTGTTCTGCGCTGAAAAGCTGTTTTCTGACATTTCAGGGTCAAACTTCAAAAATCATGCAAAACACTTCTAACACCTTCAGATATGTTTCTCTGTGTTGCAAAATAGCTTTTATTCATGCACAGACTGCAAAGTTAAAGTGGGACAGAGATTCAGCTTGCATTGCCTGAACCAACTTTGTTCTGCGCTGAAACGCTGTTTTCTGACATTTGAGGGTCTAACTTCAAAAATCATGCAAAACACTTCTAACACCTTCAGATATGTTTCTCTGTGTTGCAAAATAGCTTTTATTCATGCACAGAGTGTAAATTTAAAGTGAGACAGAGATTCAGCTTGCATTGCCTGAACCAACTTTTTTCTGCGCTGAAAAGCTGTTTTCTGACATTTCAGGGTCTAACTTCAAAAATCATGCAAAACACTTCTAACACCTTCAGATATGTTTCTCTGTGTTGCAAAATAGCTTTTATTCATGCACAGAGTGTAAATTTAAAGTGGGACCAAGATTCAGCTTGCATTGCCTGAACCAACTTTGTTCTGCGCTGAAAAGCTGTTTTCTGACATTTCAGGGTCTAACTTCAAAAATCATGCAAAACACTTCTAACACCTTCAGATATGTTTCTCTGTGTTGCAAAATAGGTTTTATTCATGCACAGACTGCAAAGTTAAAGTGGGACAGAGATTCAGCTTGCTTTGCTGGAACCAGCTTTGTTCTGCGCTGAAAAGCTGTTTTCTGACATTTCAGGGTCTAACTTCAAAAATCATGCAAAACACTTCTAACACCTTCAGATATGTTTCCCTGTGTTGCAAAATAGGTTTTATTCATGCACAGAGTGTAAATTTAAAGTGGGACCAAGATTCAGCTTGCATTGCCTGAACCAACTTTGTTCTGCGCTGAAAAGCTGTTTTCTGACATTTCAGGGTCTAACTTCAAAAATCATGCAAAACACTTCTAACACCTTCAGATATGTTTCTCTGTGTTGCAAAATAGCTTTTATTCATGCACAGAGTGTAAATTTAAAGTGGGACCAAGATTCAGCTTGCATTGCCTGAACCAACTTTGTTCTGCGCTGAAAAGCTGTTTTCTGACATTTCAGGGTCTAACTTCAAAAATCATGCAAAACACTTCTAACACCTTCAGATATGTTTCTCTGTGTTGCAAAATAGGTTTTATTCATGCACAGACTGCAAAGTTAAAGTGGGACAGAGATTCAGCTTGCATTGCTGGAACCAGCTTTGTTCTGCGCTGAAAAGCTGTTTTCTGACATTTCAGGGTCTAACTTCAAAAATCATGCAAAACACTTCTAACACCTTCAGATATGTTTCTCTGTGTTGCAAAATAGGTTTTATTCATGCACAGACTGCAAAGTTAAAGTGGGACAGAGATTCAGCTTGCATTGCCTGAACCAACTTTGTTCTGCGCTGAAACGCTGTTTTCTGACATTTCTGGGTCTAACTTCAAAAATCATGCAAAACACTTCTAACACCTTCAGATATGTTTCTCTGTGTTGCAAAATAGGTTTTATTCATGCACAGACTGCAAAGTTAAAGTGGGACAGAGATTCAGCTTGCTTTGCTGGAACCAGCTTTGTTCTGCGCTGAAAAGCTGTTTTCTGACATTTCAGGGTCTAACTTCAAAAATCATGCAAAACACTTCTAACACCTTCAGATATGTTTCTCTGTGTTGCAAAATAGGTTTTATTCATGCACAGACTGCAAAGTTAAAGTGGGACAGAGATTCAGCTTGCATTGCCTGAACCAACTTTGTTCTGCGCTGAAACGCTGTTTTCTGACATTTGAGGGTCTAACTTCAAAAATCATGCAAAACACTTCTAACACCTTCAGATATGTTTCTCTGTGTTGCAAAATAGCTTTTATTCATGCACAGAGTGTAAATTTAAAGTGAGACAGAGATTCAGCTTGCATTGCCTGAACCAACTTTTTTCTGCGCTGAAAAGCTGTTTTCTGACATTTCAGGGTCTAACTTCAAAAATCATGCAAAACACTTCTAACACCTTCAGATATGTTTCTCTGTGTTGCAAAATAGCTTTTATTCATGCACAGACTGCAAAGTTAAAGTGGGACAGAGATTCAGCTTGCATTGCTGTAACCAGCTTTGTTCTGCGCTGAAAAGCTGTTTTCTGACATTTCAGGGTCTAACTTCAAAAATCATGCAAAACACTTCTAACACCTTCAGATATGTTTCTCTGTGTTGCAAAATAGCTTTTATTCATGCACAGAGTGTAAATTTAAAGTGGGACCAAGATTCAGCTTGCATTGCCTGAACCAACTTTGTTCTGCGCTGAAAAGCTGTTTTCTGACATTTCAGGGTCTAACTTCAAAAATCATGCAAAACACTTCTAACACCTTCAGATATGTTTCTCTGTGTTGCAAAATAGGTTTTATTCATGCACAGACTGCAAAGTTAAAGTGGGACAGAGATTCAGCTTGCTTTGCTGGAACCAGCTTTGTTCTGCGCTGAAAAGCTGTTTTCTGACATTTCAGGGTCTAACTTCAAAAATCATGCAAAACACTTCTAACACCTTCAGATATGTTTCCCTGTGTTGCAAAATAGGTTTTATTCATGCACAGAGTGTAAATTTAAAGTGAGACAGAGATTCAGCTTGCATTGCCTGAACCAACTTTTTTCTGCGCTGAAAAGCTGTTTTCTGACATTTCAGGGTCTAACTTCAAAAATCATGCAAAACACTTCTAACACCTTCAGATATGTTTCTCTGTGTTGCAAAATAGCTTTTATTCATGCACAGAGTGTAAAGTTAAAGTGGGACAGAGATTCAGCTTGCATTGCCTGAACCAACTTTGTTCTGCGCTGAAACGCTGTTTTCTGACATTTCAGGGTCTAACTTCAAAAATCATGCAAAACACTTCTAACACCTTCAGATATGTTTCTCTGTGTTGCAAAATAGGTTTTATCCATGCACAGAGTGTAAATTTAAAGTGAGACAGAGATACAGCTTGCATTGCCTGAACCAACTTTGTTCTGCGCTGAAAAGCTGTTTTCTGACATTTCAGGGTCTAACTTCAAAAATCATGCAAAACACTTCTAACACCTTCAGATATGTTTCTCTGTGTTGCAAAATAGGTTTTATTCATGCACAGACTGCAAAGTTAAAGTGGGACAGAGATTCAGCTTGCATTGCTGTAACCAGCTTTGTTCTGCGCTGAAAAGCTGTTTTCTGACATTTCAGGGTCTAACTTCAAAAATCATGCAAAACACTTCTAACACCTTCAGATATGTTTCTCTGTGTTGCAAAATAGCTTTTATTCATGCACAGAGTGTAAATTTAAAGTGGGACCAAGATTCAGCTTGCATTGCCTGAACCAACTTTGTTCTGCGCTGAAAAGCTGTTTTCTGACATTTCAGGGTCTAACTTCAAAAATCATGCAAAACACTTCTAACACCTTCAGATATGTTTCTCTGTGTTGCAAAATAGGTTTTATTCATGCACAGACTGCAAAGTTAAAGTGGGACAGAGATTCAGCTTGCATTGCTGAAACCAGCTTTGTTCTGCGCTGAAAAGCTGTTTTCTGACATTTCAGGGTCTAACTTCAAAAATCATGCAAAACACTTCTAACACCTTCAGATATGTTTCTCTGTGTTGCAAAATAGGTTTTATTCATGCACAGACTGCAAAGTTAAAGTGGGACAGAGATTCAGCTTGCATTGCTGTAACCAGCTTTGTTCTGCGCTGAAAAGCTGTTTTCTGACATTTCAGGGTCTAACTTCAAAAATCATGCAAAACACTTCTAACACCTTCAGATATGTTTCTCTGTGTTGCAAAATAGCTTTTATTCATGCACAGAGTGTAAATTTAAAGTGGGACCAAGATTCAGCTTGCATTGCCTGAACCAACTTTGTTCTGCGCTGAAAAGCTGTTTTCTGACATTTCAGGGTCTAACTTCAAAAATCATGCAAAACACTTCTAACACCTTCAGATATGTTTCTCTGTGTTGCAAAATAGGTTTTATTCATGCACAGACTGCAAAGTTAAAGTGGGACAGAGATTCAGCTTGCATTGCTGGAACCAGCTTTGTTCTGCGCTGAAAAGCTGTTTTCTGACATTTCAGGGTCTAACTTCAAAAATCATGCAAAACACTTCTAACACCTTCAGATATGTTTCTCTGTGTTGCAAAATAGGTTTTATTCATGCACAGACTGCAAAGTTAAAGTGGGACAGAGATTCAGCTTGCATTGCCTGAACCAACTTTGTTCTGCGCTGAAACGCTGTTTTCTGACATTTCAGGGTCTAACTTCAAAAATCATGCAAAACACTTCAAACACCTTCAGATATGTTTCCCTGTGTTGCAAAATAGGTTTTATTCATGCACAGAGTGTAAATTTAAAGTGAGACAGAGATTCAGCTTGCATTGCCTGAACCAACTTTTTTCTGCGCTGAAAAGCTGTTTTCTGACATTTCAGGGTCTAACTTCAAAAATCATGCAAAACACTTCTAACACCTTCAGATATGTTTCTCTGTGTTGCAAAATAGCTTTTATTCATGCACAGAGTGTAAATTTAAAGTGGGACCAAGATTCAGCTTGCATTGCCTGAACCAACTTTGTTCTGCGCTGAAAAGCTGTTTTCTGACATTTCAGGGTCTAACTTCAAAAATCATGCAAAACACTTCTAACACCTTCAGATATGTTTCTCTGTGTTGCAAAATAGGTTTTATTCATGCACAGACTGCAAAGTTAAAGTGGGACAGAGATTTAGCTTGCATTGCTGTAACCAGCTTTGTTCTGCGCTGAAAAGCTGTTTTCTGACATTTCAGGGTCTAACTTTCAAAAATCATGCAAAACACTTCTAACACCTTCAGATATGTTTCTCTGTGTTGCAAAATAGCTTTTATTCATGCACAGAGTGTAAATTTAAAGTGGGACCAAGATTCAGCTTGCATTGCCTGAACCAACTTTGTTCTGCGCTGAAAAGCTGTTTTCTGACATTTCAGGGTCAAACTTCAAAAATCATGCAAAACACTTCTAACACCTTCAGATATGTTTCTCTGTGTTGCAAAATAGCTTTTATTCATGCACAGACTGCAAAGTTAAAGTGGGACAGAGATTCAGCTTGCATTGCTGTAACCAGCTTTGTTCTGCGCTGAAAAGCTGTTTTCTGACATTTCAGGGTCTAACTTCAAAAATCATGCAAAACACTTCTAACACCTTCAGATATGTTTCTCTGTGTTGCAAAATAGCTTTTATTCATGCACAGAGTGTAAATTTAAAGTGGGACAGAGATTCAGCTTGCTTTGCTGGAACCAGCTTTGTTCTGCGCTGAAAAGCTGTTTTCTGACATTTCAGGGTCTAACTTCAAAAATCATGCAAAACACTTCTAACACCTTCAGATATGTTTCTCTGTGTTGCAAAATAGGTTTTATTCATGCACAGACTGCAAAGTTAAAGTGGGACAGAGATTCAGCTTGCTTTGCTGGAACCAGCTTTGTTCTGCGCTGAAAAGCTGTTTTCTGACATTTCAGGGTCTAACTTCAAAAATCATGCAAAACACTTCTAACACCTTCAGATATGTTTCCCTGTGTTGCAAAATAGGTTTTATTCATGCACAGAGTGTAAATTTAAAGTGGGACCAAGATTCAGCTTGCATTGCCTGAACCAACTTTGTTCTGCGCTGAAAAGCTGTTTTCTGACATTTCAGGGTCTAACTTCAAAAATCATGCAAAACACTTCTAACACCTTCAGATATGTTTCTCTGTGTTGCAAAATAGCTTTTATTCATGCACAGAGTGTAAATTTAAAGTGGGACCAAGATTCAGCTTGCATTGCCTGAACCAACTTTGTTCTGCGCTGAAAAGCTGTTTTCTGACATTTCAGGGTCTAACTTCAAAAATCATGCAAAACACTTCTAACACCTTCAGATATGTTTCTCTGTGTTGCAAAATAGCTTTTATTCATGCACAGAGTGTAAATTTAAAGTGGGACAGAGATTCAGCTTGCTTTGCTGGAACCAGCTTTGTTCTGCGCTGAAAAGCTGTTTTCTGACATTTCAGGGTCTAACTTCAAAAATCATGCAAAACACTTCTAACACCTTCAGATATGTTTCTCTGTGTTGCAAAATAGGTTTTATTCATGCACAGACTGCAAAGTTAAAGTGGGACAGAGATTCAGCTTGCTTTGCTGGAACCAGCTTTGTTCTGCGCTGAAAAGCTGTTTTCTGACATTTCAGGGTCTAACTTCAAAAATCATGCAAAACACTTCTAACACCTTCAGATATGTTTCCCTGTGTTGCAAAATAGGTTTTATTCATGCACAGAGTGTAAATTTAAAGTGGGACAGAGATTCAGCTTGCATTGCTGTAACCAGCTTTGTTCTGCGCTGAAAAGCTGTTTTCTGACATTTCAGGGTCTAACTTCAAAAATCATGCAAAACACTTCTAACACCTTCAGATATGTTTCTCTGCGTTGCAAAATAGCTTTTATTCATGCACAGAGTGTAAATTTAAAGTGGGACCAAGATTCAGCTTGCATTGCCTGAACCAACTTTGTTCTGCGCTGAAAAGCTGTTTTCTGACATTTCAGGGTCTAACTTCAAAAATCATGCAAAACACTTCTAACACCTTCAGATATGTTTCTCTGTGTTGCAAAATAGCTTTTATTCATGCACAGACTGCAAAGTTAAAGTGGGACAGAGATTCAGCTTGCTTTGCTGGAACCAGCTTTGTTCTGCGCTGAAAAGCTGTTTTCTGACATTTCAGGGTCTAACTTCAAAAATCATGCAAAACACTTCTAACACCTTCAGATATGTTTCTCTGTGTTGCAAAATAGGTTTTATTCATGCACAGACTGCAAAGTTAAAGTGGGACAGAGATTCAGCTTGCATTGCCTGAACCAACTTTGTTCTGCGCTGAAACGCTGTTTTCTGACATTTGAGGGTCTAACTTCAAAAATCATGCAAAACACTTCTAACACCTTCAGATATGTTTCTCTGTGTTGCAAAATAGCTTTTATTCATGCACAGAGTGTAAATTTAAAGTGAGACAGAGATTCAGCTTGCATTGCCTGAACCAACTTTTTTCTGCGCTGAAAAGCTGTTTTCTGACATTTCAGGGTCTAACTTCAAAAATCATGCAAAACACTTCTAACACCTTCAGATATGTTTCTCTGTGTTGCAAAATAGCTTTTATTCATGCACAGACTGCAAAGTTAAAGTGGGACAGAGATTCAGCTTGCATTGCTGTAACCAGCTTTGTTCTGCGCTGAAAAGCTGTTTTCTGACATTTCAGGGTCTAACTTCAAAAATCATGCAAAACACTTCTAACACCTTCAGATATGTTTCTCTGTGTTGCAAAATAGCTTTTATTCATGCACAGAGTGTAAATTTAAAGTGGGACCAAGATTCAGCTTGCATTGCCTGAACCAACTTTGTTCTGCGCTGAAAAGCTGTTTTCTGACATTTCAGGGTCTAACTTCAAAAATCATGCAAAACACTTCTAACACCTTCAGATATGTTTCTCTGTGTTGCAAAATAGGTTTTATTCATGCACAGACTGCAAAGTTAAAGTGGGACAGAGATTCAGCTTGCTTTGCTGGAACCAGCTTTGTTCTGCGCTGAAAAGCTGTTTTCTGACATTTGAGGGTCTAACTTCAAAAATCATGCAAAACACTTCTAACACCTTCAGATATGTTTCTCTGTGTTGCAAAATAGCTTTTATTCATGCACAGAGTGTAAATTTAAAGTGAGACAGAGATTCAGCTTGCATTGCCTGAACCAACTTTTTTCTGCGCTGAAAAGCTGTTTTCTGACATTTCAGGGTCTAACTTCAAAAATCATGCAAAACACTTCTAACACCTTCAGATATGTTTCCCTGTGTTGCAAAATAGGTTTTATTCATGCACAGAGTGTAAATTTAAAGTGAGACAGAGATTCAGCTTGCATTGCCTGAACCAACTTTTTTCTGCGCTGAAAAGCTGTTTTCTGACATTTCAGGGTCTAACTTCAAAAATCATGCAAAACACTTCTAACACCTTCAGATATGTTTCTCTGTGTTGCAAAATAGCTTTTATTCATGCACAGAGTGTAAAGTTAAAGTGGGACAGAGATTCAGCTTGCATTGCCTGAACCAACTTTGTTCTGCGCTGAAACGCTGTTTTCTGACATTTCAGGGTCTAACTTCAAAAATCATGCAAAACACTTCTAACACCTTCAGATATGTTTCTCTGTGTTGCAAAATAGGTTTTATCCATGCACAGAGTGTAAATTTAAAGTGAGACAGAGATACAGCTTGCATTGCCTGAACCAACTTTGTTCTGCGCTGAAAAGCTGTTTTCTGACATTTCAGGGTCTAACTTCAAAAATCATGCAAAACACTTCTAACACCTTCAGATATGTTTCTCTGTGTTGCAAAATAGGTTTTATTCATGCACAGACTGCAAAGTTAAAGTGGGACAGAGATTCAGCTTGCATTGCTGTAACCAGCTTTGTTCTGCGCTGAAAAGCTGTTTTCTGACATTTCAGGGTCTAACTTCAAAAATCATGCAAAACACTTCTAACACCTTCAGATATGTTTCTCTGTGTTGCAAAATAGCTTTTATTCATGCACAGAGTGTAAATTTAAAGTGGGACCAAGATTCAGCTTGCATTGCCTGAACCAACTTTGTTCTGCGCTGAAAAGCTGTTTTCTGACATTTCAGGGTCTAACTTCAAAAATCATGCAAAACACTTCTAACACCTTCAGATATGTTTCTCTGTGTTGCAAAATAGGTTTTATTCATGCACAGACTGCAAAGTTAAAGTGGGACAGAGATTCAGCTTGCATTGCTGGAACCAGCTTTGTTCTGCGCTGAAAAGCTGTTTTCTGACATTTCAGGGTCTAACTTCAAAAATCATGCAAAACACTTCTAACACCTTCAGATATGTTTCTCTGTGTTGCAAAATAGGTTTTATTCATGCACAGACTGCAAAGTTAAAGTGGGACAGAGATTCAGCTTGCATTGCTGTAACCAGCTTTGTTCTGCGCTGAAAAGCTGTTTTCTGACATTTCAGGGTCTAACTTCAAAAATCATGCAAAACACTTCTAACACCTTCAGATATGTTTCTCTGTGTTGCAAAATAGCTTTTATTCATGCACAGAGTGTAAATTTAAAGTGGGACCAAGATTCAGCTTGCATTGCCTGAACCAACTTTGTTCTGCGCTGAAAAGCTGTTTTCTGACATTTCAGGGTCTAACTTCAAAAATCATGCAAAACACTTCTAACACCTTCAGATATGTTTCTCTGTGTTGCAAAATAGGTTTTATTCATGCACAGACTGCAAAGTTAAAGTGGGACAGAGATTCAGCTTGCATTGCTGGAACCAGCTTTGTTCTGCGCTGAAAAGCTGTTTTCTGACATTTCAGGGTCTAACTTCAAAAATCATGCAAAACACTTCTAACACCTTCAGATATGTTTCTCTGTGTTGCAAAATAGGTTTTATTCATGCACAGACTGCAAAGTTAAAGTGGGACAGAGATTCAGCTTGCATTGCCTGAACCAACTTTGTTCTGCGCTGAAACGCTGTTTTCTGACATTTCAGGGTCTAACTTCAAAAATCATGCAAAACACTTCAAACACCTTCAGATATGTTTCCCTGTGTTGCAAAATAGGTTTTATTCATGCACAGAGTGTAAATTTAAAGTGAGACAGAGATTCAGCTTGCATTGCCTGAACCAACTTTTTTCTGCGCTGAAAAGCTGTTTTCTGACATTTCAGGGTCTAACTTCAAAAATCATGCAAAACACTTCTAACACCTTCAGATATGTTTCTCTGTGTTGCAAAATAGCTTTTATTCATGCACAGAGTGTAAATTTAAAGTGGGACCAAGATTCAGCTTGCATTGCCTGAACCAACTTTGTTCTGCGCTGAAAAGCTGTTTTCTGACATTTCAGGGTCTAACTTCAAAAATCATGCAAAACACTTCTAACACCTTCAGATATGTTTCTCTGTGTTGCAAAATAGGTTTTATTCATGCACAGACTGCAAAGTTAAAGTGGGACAGAGATTTAGCTTGCATTGCTGTAACCAGCTTTGTTCTGCGCTGAAAAGCTGTTTTCTGACATTTCAGGGTCTAACTTTCAAAAATCATGCAAAACACTTCTAACACCTTCAGATATGTTTCTCTGTGTTGCAAAATAGCTTTTATTCATGCACAGAGTGTAAATTTAAAGTGGGACCAAGATTCAGCTTGCATTGCCTGAACCAACTTTGTTCTGCGCTGAAAAGCTGTTTTCTGACATTTCAGGGTCAAACTTCAAAAATCATGCAAAACACTTCTAACACCTTCAGATATGTTTCTCTGTGTTGCAAAATAGCTTTTATTCATGCACAGACTGCAAAGTTAAAGTGGGACAGAGATTCAGCTTGCATTGCCTGAACCAACTTTGTTCTGCGCTGAAACGCTGTTTTCTGACATTTGAGGGTCTAACTTCAAAAATCATGCAAAACACTTCTAACACCTTCAGATATGTTTCTCTGTGTTGCAAAATAGCTTTTATTCATGCACAGAGTGTAAATTTAAAGTGAGACAGAGATTCAGCTTGCATTGCCTGAACCAACTTTTTTCTGCGCTGAAAAGCTGTTTTCTGACATTTCAGGGTCTAACTTCAAAAATCATGCAAAACACTTCTAACACCTTCAGATATGTTTCTCTGTGTTGCAAAATAGCTTTTATTCATGCACAGAGTGTAAATTTAAAGTGGGACCAAGATTCAGCTTGCATTGCCTGAACCAACTTTGTTCTGCGCTGAAAAGCTGTTTTCTGACATTTCAGGGTCTAACTTCAAAAATCATGCAAAACACTTCTAACACCTTCAGATATGTTTCTCTGTGTTGCAAAATAGGTTTTATTCATGCACAGACTGCAAAGTTAAAGTGGGACAGAGATTCAGCTTGCTTTGCTGGAACCAGCTTTGTTCTGCGCTGAAAAGCTGTTTTCTGACATTTCAGGGTCTAACTTCAAAAATCATGCAAAACACTTCTAACACCTTCAGATATGTTTCCCTGTGTTGCAAAATAGGTTTTATTCATGCACAGAGTGTAAATTTAAAGTGGGACCAAGATTCAGCTTGCATTGCCTGAACCAACTTTGTTCTGCGCTGAAAAGCTGTTTTCTGACATTTCAGGGTCTAACTTCAAAAATCATGCAAAACACTTCTAACACCTTCAGATATGTTTCTCTGTGTTGCAAAATAGCTTTTATTCATGCACAGAGTGTAAATTTAAAGTGGGACCAAGATTCAGCTTGCATTGCCTGAACCAACTTTGTTCTGCGCTGAAAAGCTGTTTTCTGACATTTCAGGGTCTAACTTCAAAAATCATGCAAAACACTTCTAACACCTTCAGATATGTTTCTCTGTGTTGCAAAATAGGTTTTATTCATGCACAGACTGCAAAGTTAAAGTGGGACAGAGATTCAGCTTGCATTGCTGGAACCAGCTTTGTTCTGCGCTGAAAAGCTGTTTTCTGACATTTCAGGGTCTAACTTCAAAAATCATGCAAAACACTTCTAACACCTTCAGATATGTTTCTCTGTGTTGCAAAATAGGTTTTATTCATGCACAGACTGCAAAGTTAAAGTGGGACAGAGATTCAGCTTGCATTGCCTGAACCAACTTTGTTCTGCGCTGAAACGCTGTTTTCTGACATTTCTGGGTCTAACTTCAAAAATCATGCAAAACACTTCTAACACCTTCAGATATGTTTCTCTGTGTTGCAAAATAGGTTTTATTCATGCACAGACTGCAAAGTTAAAGTGGGACAGAGATTCAGCTTGCTTTGCTGGAACCAGCTTTGTTCTGCGCTGAAAAGCTGTTTTCTGACATTTCAGGGTCTAACTTCAAAAATCATGCAAAACACTTCTAACACCTTCAGATATGTTTCTCTGTGTTGCAAAATAGGTTTTATTCATGCACAGACTGCAAAGTTAAAGTGGGACAGAGATTCAGCTTGCATTGCCTGAACCAACTTTGTTCTGCGCTGAAACGCTGTTTTCTGACATTTGAGGGTCTAACTTCAAAAATCATGCAAAACACTTCTAACACCTTCAGATATGTTTCTCTGTGTTGCAAAATAGCTTTTATTCATGCACAGAGTGTAAATTTAAAGTGAGACAGAGATTCAGCTTGCATTGCCTGAACCAACTTTTTTCTGCGCTGAAAAGCTGTTTTCTGACATTTCAGGGTCTAACTTCAAAAATCATGCAAAACACTTCTAACACCTTCAGATATGTTTCTCTGTGTTGCAAAATAGCTTTTATTCATGCACAGACTGCAAAGTTAAAGTGGGACAGAGATTCAGCTTGCATTGCTGTAACCAGCTTTGTTCTGCGCTGAAAAGCTGTTTTCTGACATTTCAGGGTCTAACTTCAAAAATCATGCAAAACACTTCTAACACCTTCAGATATGTTTCTCTGTGTTGCAAAATAGCTTTTATTCATGCACAGAGTGTAAATTTAAAGTGGGACCAAGATTCAGCTTGCATTGCCTGAACCAACTTTGTTCTGCGCTGAAAAGCTGTTTTCTGACATTTCAGGGTCTAACTTCAAAAATCATGCAAAACACTTCTAACACCTTCAGATATGTTTCTCTGTGTTGCAAAATAGGTTTTATTCATGCACAGACTGCAAAGTTAAAGTGGGACAGAGATTCAGCTTGCTTTGCTGGAACCAGCTTTGTTCTGCGCTGAAAAGCTGTTTTCTGACATTTCAGGGTCTAACTTCAAAAATCATGCAAAACACTTCTAACACCTTCAGATATGTTTCCCTGTGTTGCAAAATAGGTTTTATTCATGCACAGAGTGTAAATTTAAAGTGAGACAGAGATTCAGCTTGCATTGCCTGAACCAACTTTTTTCTGCGCTGAAAAGCTGTTTTCTGACATTTCAGGGTCTAACTTCAAAAATCATGCAAAACACTTCTAACACCTTCAGATATGTTTCTCTGTGTTGCAAAATAGCTTTTATTCATGCACAGAGTGTAAAGTTAAAGTGGGACAGAGATTCAGCTTGCATTGCCTGAACCAACTTTGTTCTGCGCTGAAACGCTGTTTTCTGACATTTCAGGGTCTAACTTCAAAAATCATGCAAAACACTTCTAACACCTTCAGATATGTTTCTCTGTGTTGCAAAATAGGTTTTATCCATGCACAGAGTGTAAATTTAAAGTGAGACAGAGATACAGCTTGCATTGCCTGAACCAACTTTGTTCTGCGCTGAAAAGCTGTTTTCTGACATTTCAGGGTCTAACTTCAAAAATCATGCAAAACACTTCTAACACCTTCAGATATGTTTCTCTGTGTTGCAAAATAGGTTTTATTCATGCACAGACTGCAAAGTTAAAGTGGGACAGAGATTCAGCTTGCATTGCTGTAACCAGCTTTGTTCTGCGCTGAAAAGCTGTTTTCTGACATTTCAGGGTCTAACTTCAAAAATCATGCAAAACACTTCTAACACCTTCAGATATGTTTCTCTGTGTTGCAAAATAGCTTTTATTCATGCACAGAGTGTAAATTTAAAGTGGGACCAAGATTCAGCTTGCATTGCCTGAACCAACTTTGTTCTGCGCTGAAAAGCTGTTTTCTGACATTTCAGGGTCTAACTTCAAAAATCATGCAAAACACTTCTAACACCTTCAGATATGTTTCTCTGTGTTGCAAAATAGGTTTTATTCATGCACAGACTGCAAAGTTAAAGTGGGACAGAGATTCAGCTTGCATTGCTGGAACCAGCTTTGTTCTGCGCTGAAAAGCTGTTTTCTGACATTTCAGGGTCTAACTTCAAAAATCATGCAAAACACTTCTAACACCTTCAGATATGTTTCTCTGTGTTGCAAAATAGGTTTTATTCATGCACAGACTGCAAAGTTAAAGTGGGACAGAGATTCAGCTTGCATTGCTGTAACCAGCTTTGTTCTGCGCTGAAAAGCTGTTTTCTGACATTTCAGGGTCTAACTTCAAAAATCATGCAAAACACTTCTAACACCTTCAGATATGTTTCTCTGTGTTGCAAAATAGCTTTTATTCATGCACAGAGTGTAAATTTAAAGTGGGACCAAGATTCAGCTTGCATTGCCTGAACCAACTTTGTTCTGCGCTGAAAAGCTGTTTTCTGACATTTCAGGGTCTAACTTCAAAAATCATGCAAAACACTTCTAACACCTTCAGATATGTTTCTCTGTGTTGCAAAATAGGTTTTATTCATGCACAGACTGCAAAGTTAAAGTGGGACAGAGATTCAGCTTGCATTGCTGGAACCAGCTTTGTTCTGCGCTGAAAAGCTGTTTTCTGACATTTCAGGGTCTAACTTCAAAAATCATGCAAAACACTTCTAACACCTTCAGATATGTTTCTCTGTGTTGCAAAATAGGTTTTATTCATGCACAGACTGCAAAGTTAAAGTGGGACAGAGATTCAGCTTGCATTGCCTGAACCAACTTTGTTATGCGCTGAAACGCTGTTTTCTGACATTTCAGGGTCTAACTTCAAAAATCATGCAAAACACTTCAAACACCTTCAGATATGTTTCCCTGTGTTGCAAAATAGGTTTTATTCATGCACAGAGTGTAAATTTAAAGTGAGACAGAGATTCAGCTTGCATTGCCTGAACCAACTTTTTTCTGCGCTGAAAAGCTGTTTTCTGACATTTCAGGGTCTAACTTCAAAAATCATGCAAAACACTTCTAACACCTTCAGATATGTTTCTCTGTGTTGCAAAATAGCTTTTATTCATGCACAGAGTGTAAATTTAAAGTGGGACCAAGATTCAGCTTGCATTGCCTGAACCAACTTTGTTCTGCGCTGAAAAGCTGTTTTCTGACATTTCAGGGTCTAACTTCAAAAATCATGCAAAACACTTCTAACACCTTCAGATATGTTTCTCTGTGTTGCAAAATAGGTTTTATTCATGCACAGACTGCAAAGTTAAAGTGGGACAGAGATTTAGCTTGCATTGCTGTAACCAGCTTTGTTCTGCGCTGAAAAGCTGTTTTCTGACATTTCAGGGTCTAACTTTCAAAAATCATGCAAAACACTTCTAACACCTTCAGATATGTTTCTCTGTGTTGCAAAATAGCTTTTATTCATGCACAGAGTGTAAATTTAAAGTGGGACCAAGATTCAGCTTGCATTGCCTGAACCAACTTTGTTCTGCGCTGAAAAGCTGTTTTCTGACATTTCAGGGTCAAACTTCAAAAATCATGCAAAACACTTCTAACACCTTCAGATATGTTTCTCTGTGTTGCAAAATAGCTTTTATTCATGCACAGACTGCAAAGTTAAAGTGGGACAGAGATTCAGCTTGCATTGCTGTAACCAGCTTTGTTCTGCGCTGAAAAGCTGTTTTCTGACATTTCAGGGTCTAACTTCAAAAATCATGCAAAACACTTCTAACACCTTCAGATATGTTTCTCTGTGTTGCAAAATAGCTTTTATTCATGCACAGAGTGTAAATTTAAAGTGGGACAGAGATTCAGCTTGCTTTGCTGGAACCAGCTTTGTTCTGCGCTGAAAAGCTGTTTTCTGACATTTCAGGGTCTAACTTCAAAAATCATGCAAAACACTTCTAACACCTTCAGATATGTTTCTCTGTGTTGCAAAATAGGTTTTATTCATGCACAGACTGCAAAGTTAAAGTGGGACAGAGATTCAGCTTGCTTTGCTGGAACCAGCTTTGTTCTGCGCTGAAAAGCTGTTTTCTGACATTTCAGGGTCTAACTTCAAAAATCATGCAAAACACTTCTAACACCTTCAGATATGTTTCCCTGTGTTGCAAAATAGGTTTTATTCATGCACAGAGTGTAAATTTAAAGTGGGACCAAGATTCAGCTTGCATTGCCTGAACCAACTTTGTTCTGCGCTGAAAAGCTGTTTTCTGACATTTCAGGGTCTAACTTCAAAAATCATGCAAAACACTTCTAACACCTTCAGATATGTTTCTCTGTGTTGCAAAATAGCTTTTATTCATGCACAGAGTGTAAATTTAAAGTGGGACCAAGATTCAGCTTGCATTGCCTGAACCAACTTTGTTCTGCGCTGAAAAGCTGTTTTCTGACATTTCAGGGTCTAACTTCAAAAATCATGCAAAACACTTCTAACACCTTCAGATATGTTTCTCTGTGTTGCAAAATAGCTTTTATTCATGCACAGAGTGTAAATTTAAAGTGGGACAGAGATTCAGCTTGCTTTGCTGGAACCAGCTTTGTTCTGCGCTGAAAAGCTGTTTTCTGACATTTCAGGGTCTAACTTCAAAAATCATGCAAAACACTTCTAACACCTTCAGATATGTTTCTCTGTGTTGCAAAATAGGTTTTATTCATGCACAGACTGCAAAGTTAAAGTGGGACAGAGATTCAGCTTGCTTTGCTGGAACCAGCTTTGTTCTGCGCTGAAAAGCTGTTTTCTGACATTTCAGGGTCTAACTTCAAAAATCATGCAAAACACTTCTAACACCTTCAGATATGTTTCCCTGTGTTGCAAAATAGGTTTTATTCATGCACAGAGTGTAAATTTAAAGTGGGACCAAGATTCAGCTTGCATTGCCTGAACCAACTTTGTTCTGCGCTGAAAAGCTGTTTTCTGACATTTCAGGGTCTAACTTCAAAAATCATGCAAAACACTTCTAACACCTTCAGATATGTTTCTCTGTGTTGCAAAATAGCTTTTATTCATGCACAGAGTGTAAATTTAAAGTGGGACCAAGATTCAGCTTGCATTGCCTGAACCAACTTTGTTCTGCGCTGAAAAGCTGTTTTCTGACATTTCAGGGTCTAACTTCAAAAATCATGCAAAACACTTCTAACACCTTCAGATATGTTTCTCTGTGTTGCAAAATAAGTTTTATTCATGCACAGACTGCAAAGTTAAAGTGGGACAGAGATTCAGCTTGCATTGCTGGAACCAGCTTTGTTCTGCGCTGAAAAGCTGTTTTCTGACATTTCAGGGTCTAACTTCAAAAATCATGCAAAACACTTCTAACACCTTCAGATATGTTTCTCTGTGTTGCAAAATAGGTTTTATTCATGCACAGACTGCAAAGTTAAAGTGGGACAGAGATTCAGCTTGCATTGCCTGAACCAACTTTGTTCTGCGCTGAAACGCTGTTTTCTGACATTTCTGGGTCTAACTTCAAAAATCATGCAAAACACTTCTAACACCTTCAGATATGTTTCTCTGTGTTGCAAAATAGGTTTTATTCATGCACAGACTGCAAAGTTAAAGTGGGACAGAGATTCAGCTTGCATTGCCTGAACCAACTTTGTTCTGCGCTGAAACGCTGTTTTCTGACATTTGAGGGTCTAACTTCAAAAATCATGCAAAACACTTCTAACACCTTCAGATATGTTTCTCTGTGTTGCAAAATAGCTTTTATTCATGCACAGAGTGTAAATTTAAAGTGAGACAGAGATTCAGCTTGCATTGCCTGAACCAACTTTTTTCTGCGCTGAAAAGCTGTTTTCTGACATTTCAGGGTCTAACTTCAAAAATCATGCAAAACACTTCTAACACCTTCAGATATGTTTCTCTGTGTTGCAAAATAGCTTTTATTCATGCACAGACTGCAAAGTTAAAGTGGGACAGAGATTCAGCTTGCATTGCTGTAACCAGCTTTGTTCTGCGCTGAAAAGCTGTTTTCTGACATTTCAGGGTCTAACTTCAAAAATCATGCAAAACACTTCTAACACCTTCAGATATGTTTCTCTGTGTTGCAAAATAGCTTTTATTCATGCACAGAGTGTAAATTTAAAGTGGGACCAAGATTCAGCTTGCATTGCCTGAACCAACTTTGTTCTGCGCTGAAAAGCTGTTTTCTGACATTTCAGGGTCTAACTTCAAAAATCATGCAAAACACTTCTAACACCTTCAGATATGTTTCTCTGTGTTGCAAAATAGGTTTTATTCATGCACAGACTGCAAAGTTAAAGTGGGACAGAGATTCAGCTTGCTTTGCTGGAACCAGCTTTGTTCTGCGCTGAAAAGCTGTTTTCTGACATTTCAGGGTCTAACTTCAAAAATCATGCAAAACACTTCTAACACCTTCAGATATGTTTCTCTGTGTTGCAAAATAGGTTTTATTCATGCACAGACTGCAAAGTTAAAGTGGGACAGAGATTCAGCTTGCATTGCCTGAACCAACTTTGTTCTGCGCTGAAACGCTGTTTTCTGACATTTGAGGGTCTAACTTCAAAAATCATGCAAAACACTTCTAACACCTTCAGATATGTTTCTCTGTGTTGCAAAATAGCTTTTATTCATGCACAGAGTGTAAATTTAAAGTGAGACAGAGATTCAGCTTGCATTGCCTGAACCAACTTTTTTCTGCGCTGAAAAGCTGTTTTCTGACATTTCAGGGTCTAACTTCAAAAATCATGCAAAACACTTCTAACACCTTCAGGTATGTTTCCCTGTGTTGCAAAATAGGTTTTATTCATGCACAGAGTGTAAATTTAAAGTGGGACCAAGATTCAGCTTGCATTGCCTGAACCAACTTTGTTCTGCGCTGAAAAGCTGTTTTCTGACATTTCAGGGTCAAACTTCAAAAATCATGCAAAACACTTCTAACAACTTCAGATATGTTTCTCTGTGTTGCAAAATAGCTTTTATTCATGCACAGACTGCAAAGTTAAAGTGGGACAGAGATTCAGCTTGCATTGCTGTAACCAGCTTTGTTCTGCGCTGAAAAGCTGTTTTCTGACATTTCAGGGTCTAACTTCAAAAATCATGCAAAACACTTCTAACACCTTCAGATATGTTTCTCTGTGTTGCAAAATAGCTTTTATTCATGCACAGAGTGTAAATTTAAAGTGGGACCAAGATTCAGCTTGCATTGCCTGAACCAACTTTGTTCTGCGCTGAAAAGCTGTTTTCTGACATTTCAGGGTCTAACTTCAAAAATCATGCAAAACACTTCTAACACCTTCAGATATGTTTCTCTGTGTTGCAAAATAGGTTTTATTCATGCACAGACTGCAAAGTTAAAGTGGGACAGAGATTCAGCTTGCATTGCCTGAACCAACTTTGTTCTGCGCTGAAACGCTGTTTTCTGACATTTCAGGGTCTAACTTCAAAAATCATGCAAAACACTTCTAACACCTTCAGATATGTTTCTCTGTGTTGCAAAATAGGTTTTATTCATGCACAGAGTGTAAATTTAAAGTGAGACAGAGATTCAGCTTGCATTGCCTGAACCAACTTTTTTCTGCGCTGAAAAGCTGTTCCCCTTCAGTCGAATCACTTCGACGTTACATGGGAATTCGCTTAGAATCCAATCATCTCTGAGCCTTATACAAAAGGCCAATGAAAATTGGCGAGTGGCATTTGCATGACGCGCCACGCCCCGTACATACGGGTATAAATAGCGACGTCATGCGCCAGTCAGACAGCTTCTTCGCTTCAGATCCGTCTGATGTTGAGCCTGCTATTTCTCTCTCTACGAGACTTCTACTACAAAGAGTTCTTCAAAAGAGTTCCTGCTCTCTCTCCTGACGTGCTGCCAAGACTAAAAGAGCTTTCTGTTTGGCGGCCGTCAGCGATCTCCTGCGGGCTGCCGTTTTCACGGCCATTACAGCCGCACTGCATTCCAGCGAGAAAGTCCCGTTGAGTGCACAGCCGCCCCGCGGCTTTTTCCCTGGGCAGACCGGGAGCTAAAAGAGCAATTTCTCGCGGCCGCAAGACGTTCTTTTCAGAATGGCTTTTCGGCCGTGCGCTTCAGGATGCGGTAGTTTCCTCCCTCCTGCGGACGGACATGATCACTGCCTCACGTGTTTGGGGAGTGAGCACGCTGAGGCAGCGTTCATGGATGGTGAATGCATTCATTGCGAATGCATGACCATGAGCACGCTGAAGTCCCGCCGCTCGTTCGCGAGGCGGCTCCCCCCGCCTTCCTCTCGCGGTCTGTCGTTAAGCCGTCAATGCTTTTCGGCCACCGCGGCGAGACGCGGGGGGGACTTAACTGTCACCGTGCAGAACGCACCGCCGGCCCAGAAAGCCCTGCGGTCTTCTGTCACACAGCGTGGTCCCGTCGAGTTCCCGGAGCAGTACGCTTCCCCGCCCAGCGGGCTGAGCGTCTCCTTCGGTGCTCCTGCGGAGGATGAGATGTCGACCGCAGCATCAGAGGGAGAGTCGGTTGGCGAGGCGGACGCTTCGGCGGCGCGGCCCCCTCCAGAGGTGGCCGCTCCGTCTGAGGTGGACGTCGAGCTATCGGCTATGCTCCTCCGGGCCGCCAGGGGGATCGGTTTGGAGGTGCCCCAGGCGCCCCCGGCCGATCCTTCTAGGCTGGATGATTGGTTCCTGGGGAGGGCCCCCGCGGCTCCACCTCGCCCCCCCTCGGTCCCATTCTTCCCGGAGTTGCACGAGGAGCTGACCAGATCTTGGCGGGCCCCCTTCTCATCACGGCCCCGCCCCAGCTCCTCTCCCCTCGCCACCCTCGATGGCGGGGCGGCCAGGGGGTATGCAGCGATTCCCCGGGTCGAGCGCGCTGTGGCGGTGCACTTGTGCCCACGCGGCGCCGCCACCTGGAGGGATCGTCCGCATCTCCCGTCCAGGGCGTGCGAGCGCTCGTCCGCTCTTGCGGGCCGCGTTTACCACGCCGCTGGACAGGCCGCCACCGCCCTGCATGCTATGGCGATCCTTCAAGTGTATCAGGCCCAGGCCCTGAAACAGCTGCACGAGGGTGGTCCCGACCAGGGGGTTATGGAAGAACTCCGCGCCGCCACCGACTTCGCCCTACGGGCGACGAAGGTCACGGCGCGTTCCCTTGGTCAGGTGATGTCCACAGCCGTGGTCCAGGAGCGACACCTATGGCTCTCTCTGGCCCAGATGGCAGACGTCGACAAGGCTCGCTTTCTTGACGCTCCTATCTCCCAGAGTGGCCTATTCGGCGACACTGTCGAGGACTTTGCCCAGCAGTTCTTGGCAGTCCAGAAGCAGAGGGAGGCCATTCAACACATCTTGCCCCGCCGCGAGTCTAGACCCATCCCGCCGCCGGTGGCTCAGCCTCCCCCCGCTCGTCGCCGAGGGCGCCCCCCCGCGGCCCCCACCAAACCTGCTCCGTCGCCTGCTGAACCCAAGAAGGAGACGGCCCGACGTCGAGCCGGCCGCGGGGGTGCGGCGCCGCCCGCCTCTCAGGGACCTGCAAAGAACACCCGCAAAAGAGCCGCGAAACGTCCCTGACGCGGGCAACCCGGAGGTGGAGAAGTTTGTTCTTCAGGGGACGAGAACATCTACGTCCCCGCTCCCGCTGGAGGGCCGGGGGTTGTTGTGCACTTTAACGCTGCCGCCGGCCCACGGGTCGGCGGTACCCACAACTTCAATAAAAGAGCAATTTCCTTCACCTCCGGGGCCTCGGCCCCGTGTTCCCGTTCCGGGCGGCACCAGGATGCCCTCTCGGAGCCGGACTCGGAGCTGTCTTTCGCCAGCGCGGGAACCTGGGAAGAAGGTAGGCCCTGCTCAGAGCAGCTTGTCTCCCCTTCCTGTTCCCCCCCTAGGCTGCCCCACCACGGTCACGTCGGTCAACGTTCCCTTGACACCCCTGTCGAGGCGCTTGGGGGCCTGGCTTCAGCTCCCCAGCCCCTCGCGGTGGTTGATACGGACGGTACGTCTCGGCTATGCGATTCAGTTCGCCAAAGCTCCGCCCAGGTACAGAGGTGTCCTTCACACTCGTGTCCACTCAGACACCCACGCCGCTGTCCTGCGTGCAGAGGTCGCAGTCCTACTGGCGAAGGATGCGATCGAGCTTGTCCCTCCAGCCGAGATGAGGTCAGGGTTTTACAGTCCCTACTTCATCGTGCCCAAAAAGAGTGGTGGGTTAAGACCCATCCTGGATCTCAGAGTCCTGAATCGGTCCCTTCTCAGGCTGCCGTTCAAGATGCTCACGACGAAGCGCATGCTCACATGCATTCGTCCCCAGGATTGGTTTGCAGCCATCGACCTGAAGGACGCGTACTTCCATGTCTCGATTCTTCCTCGCCACAGGCCCTTTCTTCGGTTTGCGTTCGAGGGTCGAGCATACCAGTACAAAGTTCTCCCATTCGGCCTGTCCCTCTCTCCTCGCGTTTTCACCAAGGTTGCGGAAGCGGCCCTGGCCCCTCTTTGGCTGTCAGGTTTCCGCATCCTCAACTATCTCGACGACTGGCTTCTGATAGCCCACTCTCGAGAGGTGCTATGCGACCAGAGGGACCTGGTGCTTCAGCACCTCAGCCGCCTGGGCCTTCAGGTCAACCGAGAAAAGAGCAAACTCTCCCCAGTGCAGAGGATCTCTTTTCTCGGTGTGGAGCTGGACTCGGTCTCCATGACAGCCCGTCTCACCAACGAGCGCGCTCAGTCGGTGCTGAGATGTCTAGATTTATTCAGGCACAAGACAGCGGTTCCTCTAAAAACTTTTCAGAGGCTCCTGGGGCATATGGCAGCTGCGGCCGCGGTAACGCCGCTGGGGTTGCTTCATATGAGACCGCTTCAGCACTGGCTACACGACCGAGTCCCGAGACGGGCATGGCACCGTGGCACACTCCGGATTGGCGTTTCCCCGCAGTGTCGCCGCCTGTTCAGCCCGTGGTCAGACCCTGCCTTTCTCCAGGCCGGAGTACCCCTGGGGCAGGTGTCCAGGCACATCGTGGTTTACACGGATGCCTCCACCACGGGTTGGGGTGCTGTGTGCAACGGGCAAGCAGCTTCGGGCTCCTGGACAGGACCTCGACTGCAGTGGCACATCAATTGCCTCGAGTTGCTGGCTGTGCTTCTGGCCCTTCGTCGCTTCCGACCGACGTTGCGTCAGAAGCACGTACTTGTGCGTACCGACAGCACTGCGACTGTGGCTTATATCAACCGCCAGGGCGGCCTCCGCTCTCGTCGCATGTCACAACTCGCCCGCCGTCTGCTCCTCTGGAGTCAAACGTGGCTGAAATCGCTACGTGCCATTCACATTCCGGGGGAACTCAACCGTGCAGCCGATCAGCTCTCACGGCAGTCCACCCTCCCTGGAGAATGGCGACTCCACCCCGAGTCAGTCCAGCTGATTTGGAGGCATTTCGGGGAGGCCCAGATAGATCTGTTTGCCTCCCCCGAATCCTCCCACTGCCAGCAGTTCTTCTCCCTCAACGAGGTATCCCTCGGCAGGGACGCTCTGGCCCACAGCTGGCCTCCGGGGCCCAAGTACGCCTTTCCCCCAGTGAGCCTCCTTGCACAGACCCTGTGCAAGATCAGGGAGGACGAGGAGCAGGTTCTCCTGGTCGCCCCATACTGGCCTGCCAGGACCTGGTTCCCAGAACTCAATTCCCTCGCGGCAGCCCCTCCCTGGAAAATCCCCTTGAGGAAGGACCTTCTTTCTCAGGGGATGGGCACTATCTGGCACCCACGTCCCGATCTATGGAACTTGCACGTCTGGCTCCTGGACGGGACGCTTCAGACCTCGCCGGCCTTCCACAGGCCGTGGTAGAAACCATCACTCAGTCCCGAGCCCCCTCTACAAGGCAGGCGTACGCACTGAGGTGGGGTCTATTCGTCGACTGGTGTTCCTCACGAGAACAGGACCCTCAGAGATGCACGATTGCAGTAGTGCTTTCCTTCCTGCAAGAGAAGTTGGAGCGCAGGCTGTCCCCTTCGACTCTCAAAGTGTATGTTGCCGCTATTGCCGCACATCACGATGCAGTGGATGGATCATCCCTAGGGAAGCACCCTCTGGTCGTTAGATTCCTCAGAGGCGCTAGGAGGATCAATCCTCCCAGACCGCGCCTCGTACCCTCTTGGGACCTCTCCGTCGCCCTCCAGGGCCTGCGGGGACCTCCCTTCGAGCCCCTCGCCTCAGTTGAGCTTAAGTTTCTGTCATTAAAGACAGCGCTCCTGACTGCGTTGGCCTCCATCAAGAGGGTGGGGGATCTGCAAGCTTTCTCTGTCGACGAAGCGTGCCTGGAGTTCGGGCCCGGCGATTCTCACGTCATCCTGAGACCCCGGCCCGGCTATGTGCCCAAGGTTCCCACCACGCCTTTCCGCGATCAGGTGGTGAACCTGCAAGCTCTGCCCTTGGAGGAGGCAGACCCAGCTATAGCATCGTTGTGTCCAGTCCGTGCTCTGCGCACCTACGTAGACCGCACTCGGCACTTCAGACGCACCGAGCAGCTCTTTGTCTGCTTCGGAGGTCAGCAGAAAGGGAATGCTGTCTCCAAACAGAGGTTGGCGCATTGGGTGGTAGAAGCCATCTCCCTGTCTTACTTATATCAGGGAGAGCCTTGCCCCTTAGGCTTGCATGCCCACTCCACACGGAGTGTTGCATCTTCCTACGCGTTGGCACATGGCGCCTCATTAGCGGACATCTGCAGAGCTGCCGGCTGGGCGACACCAAATACCTTTGCCAGGTTTTACAACCTTCGCTTAGAGGCCGTCTCTTCCCGAGTTCTGACAGGTGACCGGGAGGACGGCTAGTGTCGGCTTGCTGCGCCATTCCCACGTGGATCCGTGCGCTATCTCCCAGTTTGTTCCCTCCGGCGAACCTGGGTCCTCCATGCCCCTCAGTCCGGGCTAGACGCGGAGTAGCTCTTGACTGTGCTCCTGCCGGGTCTCCTTCGCCCCGCAGGTTGTGGCTATTTTTCTCTATATTTTTCCAGGGGTCAACCAGAAGGCCTCTGTTTCCCTCGTATATCCCTAAAACCCCCTTATGGATATATTGAATTTCTTACTTTCACATGGACAGAATTCATGTCTCCGACCCCCCAACCCCTGCTTCAGTTTCTGGCATCCCTGGGGCCCCCCTTCTCGGGCCCCAGGGCGTTGGGAAGGTTACGTTAACGTCCGCCTGTTGACACGTCCGCCTGCCGGCACGTGGTCGTTGCGTAACGCGGCGCAGGGACGTGGCTTGTTCCATAGGGTCAGTTCCCATGTAACGTCGAAGTGATTCGACTGAAGGGGAACGTCTAGGTTACGTAGGTAACCCTCGTTCCCTGAAGGAGGGAACGGAGACGTTACATCCCCTGCCACGTCCCTGACGTCGCGCTGACGCCGGCTCAATCCGGCTCCTCAGCGAAGAACCTGTCTGACTGGCGCATGACGTCGCTATTTATACCCGTATGTACGGGGCGTGGCGCGTCATGCAAATGCCACTCGCCAATTTTCATTGGCCTTTTGTATAAGGCTCAGAGATGATTGGATTCTAAGCGAATTCCCATGTAACGTCTCCGTTCCCTCCTTCAGGGAACGAGGGTTACCTACGTAACCTAGACGTTTTCTGACATTTCAGGGTCTGACTTCAAAAATCATGCAAAACACTTCTAACACCTTCAGATATGTTTCCCTGTGTTGCAAAATAGGTTTTATTCATGCACAGAGTGTAAATTTAAAGTGAGACAGAGATTCAGCTTGCATTGCCTGAACCAACTTTTTTCTGCGCTGAAAAGCTGTTTTCTGACATTTCAGGGTCTGACTTCAAAAATCATGCAAAACACTTCTAACACCTTCAGATATGTTTCCCTGTGTTGCAAAATAGGTTTTATTCATGCACAGAGTGTAAATTTAAAGTGGGACCAAGATTCAGCTTGCATTGCCTGAACCAACTTTGTTCTGCGCTGAAAAGCTGTTTTCTGACATTTCAGGGTCAAACTTCAAAAATCATGCAAAACACTTCTAACACCTTCAGATATGTTTCTCTGTGTTGCAAAATAGCTTTTATTCATGCACAGACTGCAAAGTTAAAGTGGGACAGAGATTCAGCTTGCATTGCTGTAACCAGCTTTGTTCTGCGCTGAAAAGCTGTTTTCTGACATTTCAGGGTCTAACTTCAAAAATCATGCAAAACACTTCTAACACCTTCAGATATGTTTCTCTGCGTTGCAAAATAGCTTTTATTCATGCACAGAGTGTAAATTTAAAGTGGGACCAAGATTCAGCTTGCATTGCCTGAACCAACTTTGTTCTGCGCTGAAAAGCTGTTTTCTGACATTTCAGGGTCTAACTTCAAAAATCATGCAAAACACTTCTAACACCTTCAGATATGTTTCTCTGTGTTGCAAAATAGCTTTTATTCATGCACAGACTGCAAAGTTAAAGTGGGACAGAGATTCAGCTTGCTTTGCTGGAACCAGCTTTGTTCTGCGCTGAAAAGCTGTTTTCTGACATTTCAGGGTCTAACTTCAAAAATCATGCAAAACACTTCTAACACCTTCAGATATGTTTCTCTGTGTTGCAAAATAGGTTTTATTCATGCACAGACTGCAAAGTTAAAGTGGGACAGAGATTCAGCTTGCATTGCCTGAACCAACTTTGTTCTGCGCTGAAACGCTGTTTTCTGACATTTGAGGGTCTAACTTCAAAAATCATGCAAAACACTTCTAACACCTTCAGATATGTTTCTCTGTGTTGCAAAATAGCTTTTATTCATGCACAGAGTGTAAATTTAAAGTGAGACAGAGATTCAGCTTGCATTGCCTGAACCAACTTTTTTCTGCGCTGAAAAGCTGTTTTCTGACATTTCAGGGTCTAACTTCAAAAATCATGCAAAACACTTCTAACACCTTCAGATATGTTTCTCTGTGTTGCAAAATAGGTTTTATTCATGCACAGACTGCAAAGTTAAAGTGGGACAGAGATTCAGCTTGCATTGCTGGAACCAGCTTTGTTCTGCGCTGAAAAGCTGTTTTCTGACATTTCAGGGTCTAACTTCAAAAATCATGCAAAACACTTCTAACACCTTCAGATATGTTTCTCTGTGTTGCAAAATAGGTTTTATTCATGCACAGACTGCAAAGTTAAAGTGGGACAGAGATTCAGCTTGCATTGCCTGAACCAACTTTGTTCTGCGCTGAAACGCTGTTTTCTGACATTTCTGGGTCTAACTTCAAAAATCATGCAAAACACTTCTAACACCTTCAGATATGTTTCTCTGTGTTGCAAAATAGGTTTTATTCATGCACAGACTGCAAAGTTAAAGTGGGACAGAGATTCAGCTTGCATTGCCTGAACCAACTTTGTTCTGCGCTGAAACGCTGTTTTCTGACATTTGAGGGTCTAACTTCAAAAATCATGCAAAACACTTCTAACACCTTCAGATATGTTTCTCTGTGTTGCAAAATAGCTTTTATTCATGCACAGAGTGTAAATTTAAAGTGAGACAGAGATTCAGCTTGCATTGCCTGAACCAACTTTTTTCTGCGCTGAAAAGCTGTTTTCTGACATTTCAGGGTCTAACTTCAAAAATCATGCAAAACACTTCTAACACCTTCAGATATGTTTCTCTGTGTTGCAAAATAGCTTTTATTCATGCACAGACTGCAAAGTTAAAGTGGGACAGAGATTCAGCTTGCATTGCTGTAACCAGCTTTGTTCTGCGCTGAAAAGCTGTTTTCTGACATTTCAGGGTCTAACTTCAAAAATCATGCAAAACACTTCTAACACCTTCAGATATGTTTCTCTGTGTTGCAAAATAGCTTTTATTCATGCACAGAGTGTAAATTTAAAGTGGGACCAAGATTCAGCTTGCATTGCCTGAACCAACTTTGTTCTGCGCTGAAAAGCTGTTTTCTGACATTTCAGGGTCTAACTTCAAAAATCATGCAAAACACTTCTAACACCTTCAGATATGTTTCTCTGTGTTGCAAAATAGCTTTTATTCATGCACAGAGTGTAAATTTAAAGTGGGACCAAGATTCAGCTTGCATTGCCTGAACCAACTTTGTTCTGCGCTGAAAAGCTGTTTTCTGACATTTCAGGGTCTAACTTCAAAAATCATGCAAAACACTTCTAACACCTTCAGATATGTTTCTCTGTGTTGCAAAATAGGTTTTATTCATGCACAGACTGCAAAGTTAAAGTGGGACAGAGATTCAGCTTGCATTGCTGGAACCAGCTTTGTTCTGCGCTGAAAAGCTGTTTTCTGACATTTCAGGGTCTAACTTCAAAAATCATGCAAAACACTTCTAACACCTTCAGATATGTTTCTCTGTGTTGCAAAATAGGTTTTATTCATGCACAGACTGCAAAGTTAAAGTGGGACAGAGATTCAGCTTGCATTGCCTGAACCAACTTTGTTCTGCGCTGAAACGCTGTTTTCTGACATTTCTGGGTCTAACTTCAAAAATCATGCAAAACACTTCTAACACCTTCAGATATGTTTCTCTGTGTTGCAAAATAGGTTTTATTCATGCACAGACTGCAAAGTTAAAGTGGGACAGAGATTCAGCTTGCATTGCCTGAACCAACTTTGTTCTGCGCTGAAACGCTGTTTTCTGACATTTCAGGGTCTAACTTCAAAAATCATGCAAAACACTTCTAACACCTTCAGATATGTTTCCCTGTGTTGCAAAATAGGTTTTATCCATGCACAGAGTGTAAATTTAAAGTGAGACAGAGATACAGCTTGCATTGCCTGAACCAACTTTGTTCTGCGCTGAAAAGCTGTTTTCTGACATTTCAGGGTCTAACTTCAAAAATCATGCAAAACACTTCTAACACCTTCAGATATGTTTCTCTGTGTTGCAAAATAGGTTTTATTCATGCACAGACTGCAAAGTTAAAGTGGGACAGAGATTCAGCTTGCATTGCTGTAACCAGCTTTGTTCTGCGCTGAAAAGCTGTTTTCTGACATTTCAGGGTCTCACTTCAAAAATCATGCAAAACACTTCTAACACCTTCAGATATGTTTCTCTGTGTTGCAAAATAGCTTTTATTCATGCACAGAGTGTAAATTTAAAGTGGGACCAAGATTCAGCTTGCATTGCCTGAACCAACTTTGTTCTGCGCTGAAAAGCTGTTTTCTGACATTTCAGGGTCTAACTTCAAAAATCATGCAAAACACTTCTAACACCTTCAGATATGTTTCTCTGTGTTGCAAAATAGGTTTTATTCATGCACAGACTGCAAAGTTAAAGTGGGACAGAGATTCAGCTTGCATTGCTGGAACCAGCTTTGTTCTGCGCTGAAAAGCTGTTTTCTGACATTTCAGGGTCTAACTTCAAAAATCATGCAAAACACTTCTAACACCTTCAGATATGTTTCTCTGTGTTGCAAAATAGGTTTTATTCATGCACAGACTGCAAAGTTAAAGTGGGACAGAGATTCAGCTTGCATTGCTGTAACCAGCTTTGTTCTGCGCTGAAAAGCTGTTTTCTGACATTTCAGGGTCTAACTTCAAAAATCATGCAAAACACTTCTAACACCTTCAGATATGTTTCTCTGTGTTGCAAAATAGCTTTTATTCATGCACAGAGTGTAAATTTAAAGTGGGACCAAGATTCAGCTTGCATTGCCTGAACCAACTTTGTTCTGCGCTGAAAAGCTGTTTTCTGACATTTCAGGGTCTAACTTCAAAAATCATGCAAAACACTTCTAACACCTTCAGATATGTTTCTCTGTGTTGCAAAATAGGTTTTATTCATGCACAGACTGCAAAGTTAAAGTGGGACAGAGATTCAGCTTGCATTGCTGGAACCAGCTTTGTTCTGCGCTGAAAAGCTGTTTTCTGACATTTCAGGGTCTAACTTCAAAAATCATGCAAAACACTTCTAACACCTTCAGATATGTTTCTCTGTGTTGCAAAATAGGTTTTATTCATGCACAGACTGCAAAGTTAAAGTGGGACAGAGATTCAGCTTGCATTGCCTGAACCAACTTTGTTCTGCGCTGAAACGCTGTTTTCTGACATTTCAGGGTCTAACTTCAAAAATCATGCAAAACACTTCAAACACCTTCAGATATGTTTCCCTGTGTTGCAAAATAGGTTTTATTCATGCACAGAGTGTAAATTTAAAGTGAGACAGAGATTCAGCTTGCATTGCCTGAACCAACTTTTTTCTGCGCTGAAAAGCTGTTTTCTGACATTTCAGGGTCTAACTTCAAAAATCATGCAAAACACTTCTAACACCTTCAGATATGTTTCTCTGTGTTGCAAAATAGCTTTTATTCATGCACAGAGTGTAAATTTAAAGTGGGACCAAGATTCAGCTTGCATTGCCTGAACCAACTTTGTTCTGCGCTGAAAAGCTGTTTTCTGACATTTCAGGGTCTAACTTCAAAAATCATGCAAAACACTTCTAACACCTTCAGATATGTTTCTCTGTGTTGCAAAATAGGTTTTATTCATGCACAGACTGCAAAGTTAAAGTGGGACAGAGATTTAGCTTGCATTGCTGTAACCAGCTTTGTTCTGCGCTGAAAAGCTGTTTTCTGACATTTCAGGGTCTAACTTTCAAAAATCATGCAAAACACTTCTAACACCTTCAGATATGTTTCTCTGTGTTGCAAAATAGCTTTTATTCATGCACAGAGTGTAAATTTAAAGTGGGACCAAGATTCAGCTTGCATTGCCTGAACCAACTTTGTTCTGCGCTGAAAAGCTGTTTTCTGACATTTCAGGGTCAAACTTCAAAAATCATGCAAAACACTTCTAACACCTTCAGATATGTTTCTCTGTGTTGCAAAATAGCTTTTATTCATGCACAGACTGCAAAGTTAAAGTGGGACAGAGATTCAGCTTGCATTGCTGTAACCAGCTTTGTTCTGCGCTGAAAAGCTGTTTTCTGACATTTCAGGGTCTAACTTCAAAAATCATGCAAAACACTTCTAACACCTTCAGATATGTTTCTCTGTGTTGCAAAATAGCTTTTATTCATGCACAGAGTGTAAATTTAAAGTGGGACAGAGATTCAGCTTGCTTTGCTGGAACCAGCTTTGTTCTGCGCTGAAAAGCTGTTTTCTGACATTTCAGGGTCTAACTTCAAAAATCATGCAAAACACTTCTAACACCTTCAGATATGTTTCTCTGTGTTGCAAAATAGGTTTTATTCATGCACAGACTGCAAAGTTAAAGTGGGACAGAGATTCAGCTTGCTTTGCTGGAACCAGCTTTGTTCTGCGCTGAAAAGCTGTTTTCTGACATTTCAGGGTCTAACTTCAAAAATCATGCAAAACACTTCTAACACCTTCAGATATGTTTCCCTGTGTTGCAAAATAGGTTTTATTCATGCACAGAGTGTAAATTTAAAGTGGGACCAAGATTCAGCTTGCATTGCCTGAACCAACTTTGTTCTGCGCTGAAAAGCTGTTTTCTGACATTTCAGGGTCTAACTTCAAAAATCATGCAAAACACTTCTAACACCTTCAGATATGTTTCTCTGTGTTGCAAAATAGCTTTTATTCATGTACAGAGTGTAAATTTAAAGTGGGACCAAGATTCAGCTTGCATTGCCTGAACCAACTTTGTTCTGCGCTGAAAAGCTGTTTTCTGACATTTCAGGGTCTAACTTCAAAAATCATGCAAAACACTTCTAACACCTTCAGATATGTTTCTCTGTGTTGCAAAATAGCTTTTATTCATGCACAGAGTGTAAATTTAAAGTGGGACAGAGATTCAGCTTGCTTTGCTGGAACCAGCTTTGTTCTGCGCTGAAAAGCTGTTTTCTGACATTTCAGGGTCTAACTTCAAAAATCATGCAAAACACTTCTAACACCTTCAGATATGTTTCTCTGTGTTGCAAAATAGGTTTTATTCATGCACAGACTGCAAAGTTAAAGTGGGACAGAGATTCAGCTTGCTTTGCTGGAACCAGCTTTGTTCTGCGCTGAAAAGCTGTTTTCTGACATTTCAGGGTCTAACTTCAAAAATCATGCAAAACACTTCTAACACCTTCAGATATGTTTCCCTGTGTTGCAAAATAGGTTTTATTCATGCACAGAGTGTAAATTTAAAGTGGGACCAAGATTCAGCTTGCATTGCCTGAACCAACTTTGTTCTGCGCTGAAAAGCTGTTTTCTGACATTTCAGGGTCTAACTTCAAAAATCATGCAAAACACTTCTAACACCTTCAGATATGTTTCTCTGTGTTGCAAAATAGCTTTTATTCATGCACAGAGTGTAAATTTAAAGTGGGACCAAGATTCAGCTTGCATTGCCTGAACCAACTTTGTTCTGCGCTGAAAAGCTGTTTTCTGACATTTCAGGGTCTAACTTCAAAAATCATGCAAAACACTTCTAACACCTTCAGATATGTTTCTCTGTGTTGCAAAATAAGTTTTATTCATGCACAGACTGCAAAGTTAAAGTGGGACAGAGATTCAGCTTGCATTGCTGGAACCAGCTTTGTTCTGCGCTGAAAAGCTGTTTTCTGACATTTCAGGGTCTAACTTCAAAAATCATGCAAAACACTTCTAACACCTTCAGATATGTTTCTCTGTGTTGCAAAATAGGTTTTATTCATGCACAGACTGCAAAGTTAAAGTGGGACAGAGATTCAGCTTGCATTGCCTGAACCAACTTTGTTCTGCGCTGAAACGCTGTTTTCTGACATTTCTGGGTCTAACTTCAAAAATCATGCAAAACACTTCTAACACCTTCAGATATGTTTCTCTGTGTTGCAAAATAGGTTTTATTCATGCACAGACTGCAAAGTTAAAGTGGGACAGAGATTCAGCTTGCATTGCCTGAACCAACTTTGTTCTGCGCTGAAACGCTGTTTTCTGACATTTGAGGGTCTAACTTCAAAAATCATGCAAAACACTTCTAACACCTTCAGATATGTTTCTCTGTGTTGCAAAATAGCTTTTATTCATGCACAGAGTGTAAATTTAAAGTGAGACAGAGATTCAGCTTGCATTGCCTGAACCAACTTTTTTCTGCGCTGAAAAGCTGTTTTCTGACATTTCAGGGTCTAACTTCAAAAATCATGCAAAACACTTCTAACACCTTCAGATATGTTTCTCTGTGTTGCAAAATAGCTTTTATTCATGCACAGACTGCAAAGTTAAAGTGGGACAGAGATTCAGCTTGCATTGCTGTAACCAGCTTTGTTCTGCGCTGAAAAGCTGTTTTCTGACATTTCAGGGTCTAACTTCAAAAATCATGCAAAACACTTCTAACACCTTCAGATATGTTTCTCTGTGTTGCAAAATAGCTTTTATTCATGCACAGAGTGTAAATTTAAAGTGGGACCAAGATTCAGCTTGCATTGCCTGAACCAACTTTGTTCTGCGCTGAAAAGCTGTTTTCTGACATTTCAGGGTCTAACTTCAAAAATCATGCAAAACACTTCTAACACCTTCAGATATGTTTCTCTGTGTTGCAAAATAGGTTTTATTCATGCACAGACTGCAAAGTTAAAGTGGGACAGAGATTCAGCTTGCTTTGCTGGAACCAGCTTTGTTCTGCGCTGAAAAGCTGTTTTCTGACATTTCAGGGTCTAACTTCAAAAATCATGCAAAACACTTCTAACACCTTCAGATATGTTTCTCTGTGTTGCAAAATAGGTTTTATTCATGCACAGACTGCAAAGTTAAAGTGGGACAGAGATTCAGCTTGCATTGCCTGAACCAACTTTGTTCTGCGCTGAAACGCTGTTTTCTGACATTTGAGGGTCTAACTTCAAAAATCATGCAAAACACTTCTAACACCTTCAGATATGTTTCTCTGTGTTGCAAAATAGCTTTTATTCATGCACAGAGTGTAAATTTAAAGTGAGACAGAGATTCAGCTTGCATTGCCTGAACCAACTTTTTTCTGCGCTGAAAAGCTGTTTTCTGACATTTCAGGGTCTAACTTCAAAAATCATGCAAAACACTTCTAACACCTTCAGGTATGTTTCCCTGTGTTGCAAAATAGGTTTTATTCATGCACAGAGTGTAAATTTAAAGTGGGACCAAGATTCAGCTTGCATTGCCTGAACCAACTTTGTTCTGCGCTGAAAAGCTGTTTTCTGACATTTCAGGGTCAAACTTCAAAAATCATGCAAAACACTTCTAACAACTTCAGATATGTTTCTCTGTGTTGCAAAATAGCTTTTATTCATGCACAGACTGCAAAGTTAAAGTGGGACAGAGATTCAGCTTGCATTGCTGTAACCAGCTTTGTTCTGCGCTGAAAAGCTGTTTTCTGACATTTCAGGGTCTAACTTCAAAAATCATGCAAAACACTTCTAACACCTTCAGATATGTTTCTCTGTGTTGCAAAATAGCTTTTATTCATGCACAGAGTGTAAATTTAAAGTGGGACCAAGATTCAGCTTGCATTGCCTGAACCAACTTTGTTCTGCGCTGAAAAGCTGTTTTCTGACATTTCAGGGTCTAACTTCAAAAATCATGCAAAACACTTCTAACACCTTCAGATATGTTTCTCTGTGTTGCAAAATAGGTTTTATTCATGCACAGACTGCAAAGTTAAAGTGGGACAGAGATTCAGCTTGCATTGCCTGAACCAACTTTGTTCTGCGCTGAAACGCTGTTTTCTGACATTTCAGGGTCTAACTTCAAAAATCATGCAAAACACTTCTAACACCTTCAGATATGTTTCTCTGTGTTGCAAAATAGGTTTTATTCATGCACAGAGTGTAAATTTAAAGTGAGACAGAGATTCAGCTTGCATTGCCTGAACCAACTTTTTTCTGCGCTGAAAAGCTGTTTTCTGACATTTCAGGGTCTGACTTCAAAAATCATGCAAAACACTTCTAACACCTTCAGATATGTTTCCCTGTGTTGCAAAATAGGTTTTATTCATGCACAGAGTGTAAATTTAAAGTGAGACAGAGATTCAGCTTGCATTGCCTGAACCAACTTTTTTCTGCGCTGAAAAGCTGTTTTCTGACATTTCAGGGTCTGACTTCAAAAATCATGCAAAACACTTCTAACACCTTCAGATATGTTTCCCTGTGTTGCAAAATAGGTTTTATTCATGCACAGAGTGTAAATTTAAAGTGGGACCAAGATTCAGCTTGCATTGCCTGAACCAACTTTGTTCTGCGCTGAAAAGCTGTTTTCTGACATTTCAGGGTCAAACTTCAAAAATCATGCAAAACACTTCTAACACCTTCAGATATGTTTCTCTGTGTTGCAAAATAGCTTTTATTCATGCACAGACTGCAAAGTTAAAGTGGGACAGAGATTCAGCTTGCATTGCTGTAACCAGCTTTGTTCTGCGCTGAAAAGCTGTTTTCTGACATTTCAGGGTCTAACTTCAAAAATCATGCAAAACACTTCTAACACCTTCAGATATGTTTCTCTGCGTTGCAAAATAGCTTTTATTCATGCACAGAGTGTAAATTTAAAGTGGGACCAAGATTCAGCTTGCATTGCCTGAACCAACTTTGTTCTGCGCTGAAAAGCTGTTTTCTGACATTTCAGGGTCTAACTTCAAAAATCATGCAAAACACTTCTAACACCTTCAGATATGTTTCTCTGTGTTGCAAAATAGCTTTTATTCATGCACAGACTGCAAAGTTAAAGTGGGACAGAGATTCAGCTTGCTTTGCTGGAACCAGCTTTGTTCTGCGCTGAAAAGCTGTTTTCTGACATTTCAGGGTCTAACTTCAAAAATCATGCAAAACACTTCTAACACCTTCAGATATGTTTCTCTGTGTTGCAAAATAGGTTTTATTCATGCACAGACTGCAAAGTTAAAGTGGGACAGAGATTCAGCTTGCATTGCCTGAACCAACTTTGTTCTGCGCTGAAACGCTATTTTCTGACATTTGAGGGTCTAACTTCAAAAATCATGCAAAACACTTCTAACACCTTCAGATATGTTTCTCTGTGTTGCAAAATAGCTTTTATTCATGCACAGAGTGTAAATTTAAAGTGAGACAGAGATTCAGCTTGCATTGCCTGAACCAACTTTTTTCTGCGCTGAAAAGCTGTTTTCTGACATTTCAGGGTCTAACTTCAAAAATCATGCAAAACACTTCTAACACCTTCAGATATGTTTCTCTGTGTTGCAAAATAGGTTTTATTCATGCACAGACTGCAAAGTTAAAGTGGGACAGAGATTCAGCTTGCATTGCTGGAACCAGCTTTGTTCTGCGCTGAAAAGCTGTTTTCTGACATTTCAGGGTCTAACTTCAAAAATCATGCAAAACACTTCTAACACCTTCAGATATGTTTCTCTGTGTTGCAAAATAGGTTTTATTCATGCACAGACTGCAAAGTTAAAGTGGGACAGAGATTCAGCTTGCATTGCCTGAACCAACTTTGTTCTGCGCTGAAACGCTGTTTTCTGACATTTCTGGGTCTAACTTCAAAAATCATGCAAAACACTTCTAACACCTTCAGATATGTTTCTCTGTGTTGCAAAATAGGTTTTATTCATGCACAGACTGCAAAGTTAAAGTGGGACAGAGATTCAGCTTGCATTGCCTGAACCAACTTTGTTCTGCGCTGAAACGCTGTTTTCTGACATTTGAGGGTCTAACTTCAAAAATCATGCAAAACACTTCTAACACCTTCAGATATGTTTCTCTGTGTTGCAAAATAGCTTTTATTCATGCACAGAGTGTAAATTTAAAGTGAGACAGAGATTCAGCTTGCATTGCCTGAACCAACTTTTTTCTGCGCTGAAAAGCTGTTTTCTGACATTTCAGGGTCTAACTTCAAAAATCATGCAAAACACTTCTAACACCTTCAGATATGTTTCTCTGTGTTGCAAAATAGCTTTTATTCATGCACAGACTGCAAAGTTAAAGTGGGACAGAGATTCAGCTTGCATTGCTGTAACCAGCTTTGTTCTGCGCTGAAAAGCTGTTTTCTGACATTTCAGGGTCTAACTTCAAAAATCATGCAAAACACTTCTAACACCTTCAGATATGTTTCTCTGTGTTGCAAAATAGCTTTTATTCATGCACAGAGTGTAAATTTAAAGTGGGACCAAGATTCAGCTTGCATTGCCTGAACCAACTTTGTTCTGCGCTGAAAAGCTGTTTTCTGACATTTCAGGGTCTAACTTCAAAAATCATGCAAAACACTTCTAACACCTTCAGATATGTTTCTCTGTGTTGCAAAATAGCTTTTATTCATGCACAGAGTGTAAATTTAAAGTGGGACCAAGATTCAGCTTGCATTGCCTGAACCAACTTTGTTCTGCGCTGAAAAGCTGTTTTCTGACATTTCAGGGTCTAACTTCAAAAATCATGCAAAACACTTCTAACACCTTCAGATATGTTTCTCTGTGTTGCAAAATAGGTTTTATTCATGCACAGACTGCAAAGTTAAAGTGGGACAGAGATTCAGCTTGCATTGCTGGAACCAGCTTTGTTCTGCGCTGAAAAGCTGTTTTCTGACATTTCAGGGTCTAACTTCAAAAATCATGCAAAACACTTCTAACACCTTCAGATATGTTTCTCTGTGTTGCAAAATAGGTTTTATTCATGCACAGACTGCAAAGTTAAAGTGGGACAGAGATTCAGCTTGCATTGCCTGAACCAACTTTGTTCTGCGCTGAAACGCTGTTTTCTGACATTTCTGGGTCTAACTTCAAAAATCATGCAAAACACTTCTAACACCTTCAGATATGTTTCTCTGTGTTGCAAAATAGGTTTTATTCATGCACAGACTGCAAAGTTAAAGTGGGACAGAGATTCAGCTTGCATTGCCTGAACCAACTTTGTTCTGCGCTGAAACGCTGTTTTCTGACATTTGAGGGTCTAACTTCAAAAATCATGCAAAACACTTCTAACACCTTCAGATATGTTTCTCTGTGTTGCAAAATAGCTTTTATTCATGCACAGAGTGTAAATTTAAAGTGAGACAGAGATTCAGCTTGCATTGCCTGAACCAACTTTTTTCTGCGCTGAAAAGCTGTTTTCTGACATTTCAGGGTCTAACTTCAAAAATCATGCAAAACACTTCTAACACCTTCAGATATGTTTCTCTGTGTTGCAAAATAGCTTTTATTCATGCACAGACTGCAAAGTTAAAGTGGGACAGAGATTCAGCTTGCATTACTGTAACCAGCTTTGTTCTGCGCTGAAAAGCTGTTTTCTGACATTTCAGGGTCTAACTTCAAAAATCATGCAAAACACTTCTAACACCTTCAGATATGTTTCTCTGTGTTGCAAAATAGCTTTTATTCATGCACAGAGTGTAAATTTAAAGTGGGACCAAGATTCAGCTTGCATTGCCTGAACCAACTTTGTTCTGCGCTGAAAAGCTGTTTTCTGACATTTCAGGGTCTAACTTCAAAAATCATGCAAAACACTTCTAACACCTTCAGATATGTTTCTCTGTGTTGCAAAATAGGTTTTATTCATGCACAGAGTGTAAATTTAAAGTGGGACCAAGATTCAGCTTGCATTGCCTGAACCAACTTTGTTCTGCGCTGAAAAGCTGTTTTCTGACATTTCAGGGTCAAACTTCAAAAATCATGCAAAACACTTCTAACAACTTCAGATATGTTTCTCTGTGTTGCAAAATAGCTTTTATTCATGCACAGACTGCAAAGTTAAAGTGGGACAGAGATTCAGCTTGCATTGCTGTAACCAGCTTTGTTCTGCGCTGAAAAGCTGTTTTCTGACATTTCAGGGTCTAACTTCAAAAATCATGCAAAACACTTCTAACACCTTCAGATATGTTTCTCTGTGTTGCAAAATAGCTTTTATTCATGCACAGAGTGTAAATTTAAAGTGGTACCAAGATTCAGCTTGCATTGCCTGAACCAACTTTGTTCTGCGCTGAAAAGCTGTTTTCTGACATTTCAGGGTCTAACTTCAAAAATCATGCAAAACACTTCTAACACCTTCAGATATGTTTCTCTGTGTTGCAAAATAGGTTTTATTCATGCACAGACTGCAAAGTTAAAGTGGGACAGAGATTCAGCTTGCATTGCCTGAACCAACTTTGTTCTGCGCTGAAACGCTGTTTTCTGACATTTCAGGGTCTGACTTCAAAAATCATGCAAAACACTTCTAACACCTTCAGATATGTTTCCCTGTGTTGCAAAATAGGTTTTATTCATGCACAGAGTGTAAATTTAAAGTGAGACAGAGATTCAGCTTGCATTGCCTGAACCAACTTTTTTCTGCGCTGAAAAGCTGTTTTCTGACATTTCAGGGTCTGACTTCAAAAATCATGCAAAACACTTCTAACACCTTCAGATATGTTTCCCTGTGTTGCAAAATAGGTTTTATTCATGCACAGAGTGTAAATTTAAAGTGGGACCAAGATTCAGCTTGCATTGCCTGAACCAACTTTGTTCTGCGCTGAAAAGCTGTTTTCTGACATTTCAGGGTCAAACTTCAAAAATCATGCAAAACACTTCTAACACCTTCAGATATGTTTCTCTGTGTTGCAAAATAGCTTTTATTCATGCACAGACTGCAAAGTTAAAGTGGGACAGAGATTCAGCTTGCATTGCTGTAACCAGCTTTGTTCTGCGCTGAAAAGCTGTTTTCTGACATTTCAGGGTCTAACTTCAAAAATCATGCAAAACACTTCTAACACCTTCAGATATGTTTCTCTGCGTTGCAAAATAGCTTTTATTCATGCACAGAGTGTAAATTTAAAGTGGGACCAAGATTCAGCTTGCATTGCCTGAACCAACTTTGTTCTGCGCTGAAAAGCTGTTTTCTGACATTTCAGGGTCTAACTTCAAAAATCATGCAAAACACTTCTAACACCTTCAGATATGTTTCTCTGTGTTGCAAAATAGCTTTTATTCATGCACAGACTGCAAAGTTAAAGTGGGACAGAGATTCAGCTTGCTTTGCTGGAACCAGCTTTGTTCTGCGCTGAAAAGCTGTTTTCTGACATTTCAGGGTCTAACTTCAAAAATCATGCAAAACACTTCTAACACCTTCAGATATGTTTCTCTGTGTTGCAAAATAGGTTTTATTCATGCACAGACTGCAAAGTTAAAGTGGGACAGAGATTCAGCTTGCATTGCCTGAACCAACTTTGTTCTGCGCTGAAACGCTGTTTTCTGACATTTGAGGGTCTAACTTCAAAAATCATGCAAAACACTTCTAACACCTTCAGATATGTTTCTCTGTGTTGCAAAATAGCTTTTATTCATGCACAGAGTGTAAATTTAAAGTGAGACAGAGATTCAGCTTGCATTGCCTGAACCAACTTTTTTCTGCGCTGAAAAGCTGTTTTCTGACATTTCAGGGTCTAACTTCAAAAATCATGCAAAACACTTCTAACACCTTCAGATATGTTTCTCTGTGTTGCAAAATAGGTTTTATTCATGCACAGACTGCAAAGTTAAAGTGGGACAGAGATTCAGCTTGCATTGCTGGAACCAGCTTTGTTCTGCGCTGAAAAGCTGTTTTCTGACATTTCAGGGTCTAACTTCAAAAATCATGCAAAACACTTCTAACACCTTCAGATATGTTTCTCTGTGTTGCAAAATAGGTTTTATTCATGCACAGACTGCAAAGTTAAAGTGGGACAGAGATTCAGCTTGCATTGCCTGAACCAACTTTGTTCTGCGCTGAAACGCTGTTTTCTGACATTTCTGGGTCTAACTTCAAAAATCATGCAAAACACTTCTAACACCTTCAGATATGTTTCTCTGTGTTGCAAAATAGGTTTTATTCATGCACAGACTGCAAAGTTAAAGTGGGACAGAGATTCAGCTTGCATTGCTGTAACCAGCTTTGTTCTGCGCTGAAAAGCTGTTTTCTGACATTTCAGGGTCTAACTTCAAAAATCATGCAAAACACTTCTAACACCTTCAGATATGTTTCTCTGTGTTGCAAAATAGCTTTTATTCATGCACAGAGTGTAAATTTAAAGTGGGACCAAGATTCAGCTTGCATTGCCTGAACCAACTTTGTTCTGCGCTGAAAAGCTGTTTTCTGACATTTCAGGGTCTAACTTCAAAAATCATGCAAAACACTTCTAACACCTTCAGATATGTTTCTCTGTGTTGCAAAATAGGTTTTATTCATGCACAGACTGCAAAGTTAAAGTGGGACAGAGATTCAGCTTGCTTTGCTGGAACCAGCTTTGTTCTGCGCTGAAAAGCTGTTTTCTGACATTTCAGGGTCTAACTTCAAAAATCATGCAAAACACTTCTAACACCTTCAGATATGTTTCTCTGTGTTGCAAAATAGGTTTTATTCATGCACAGACTGCAAAGTTAAAGTGGGACAGAGATTCAGCTTGCATTGCCTGAACCAACTTTGTTCTGCGCTGAAACGCTGTTTTCTGACATTTGAGGGTCTAACTTCAAAAATCATGCAAAACACTTCTAACACCTTCAGATATGTTTCTCTGTGTTGCAAAATAGCTTTTATTCATGCACAGAGTGTAAATTTAAAGTGAGACAGAGATTCAGCTTGCATTGCCTGAACCAACTTTTTTCTGCGCTGAAAAGCTGTTTTCTGACATTTCAGGGTCTAACTTCAAAAATCATGCAAAACACTTCTAACACCTTCAGATATGTTTCCCTGTGTTGCAAAATAGGTTTTATTCATGCACAGAGTGTAAATTTAAAGTGGGACCAAGATTCAGCTTGCATTGCCTGAACCAACTTTGTTCTGCGCTGAAAAGCTGTTTTCTGACATTTCAGGGTCAAACTTCAAAAATCATGCAAAACACTTCTAACAACTTCAGATATGTTTCTCTGTGTTGCAAAATAGCTTTTATTCATGCACAGACTGCAAAGTTAAAGTGGGACAGAGATTCAGCTTGCATTGCTGTAACCAGCTTTGTTCTGCGCTGAAAAGCTGTTTTCTGACATTTCAGGGTCTAACTTCAAAAATCATGCAAAACACTTCTAACACCTTCAGATATGTTTCTCTGTGTTGCAAAATAGCTTTTATTCATGCACAGAGTGTAAATTTAAAGTGGGACCAAGATTCAGCTTGCATTGCCTGAACCAACTTTGTTCTGCGCTGAAAAGCTGTTTTCTGACATTTCAGGGTCTAACTTCAAAAATCATGCAAAACACTTCTAACACCTTCAGATATGTTTCTCTGTGTTGCAAAATAGGTTTTATTCATGCACAGACTGCAAAGTTAAAGTGGGACAGAGATTCAGCTTGCATTGCCTGAACCAACTTTGTTCTGCGCTGAAACGCTGTTTTCTGACATTTCAGGGTCTAACTTCAAAAATCATGCAAAACACTTCTAACACCTTCAGATATGTTTCTCTGTGTTGCAAAATAGGTTTTATTCATGCACAGAGTGTAAATTTAAAGTGAGACAGAGATTCAGCTTGCATTGCCTGAACCAACTTTTTTCTGCGCTGAAAAGCTGTTTTCTGACATTTCAGGGTCTGACTTCAAAAATCATGCAAAACACTTCTAACACCTTCAGATATGTTTCCCTGTGTTGCAAAATAGGTTTTATTCATGCACAGAGTGTAAATTTAAAGTGAGACAGAGATTCAGCTTGCATTGCCTGAACCAACTTTTTTCTGCGCTGAAAAGCTGTTTTCTGACATTTCAGGGTCTGACTTCAAAAATCATGCAAAACACTTCTAACACCTTCAGATATGTTTCCCTGTGTTGCAAAATAGGTTTTATTCATGCACAGAGTGTAAATTTAAAGTGGGACCAAGATTCAGCTTGCATTGCCTGAACCAACTTTGTTCTGCGCTGAAAAGCTGTTTTCTGATAGCCTGGCAAGCCAGACCCACATAAATGTAGGGTCTGGGCACTCTCCATAGACAGGGCTCAACCGGAGGGGTGGGATAAACGGTTGTCTTTCAAACTCCTCGCCACGCAATAGGATAGCGCTACAACCAATCAGAGACTTAGTCGGTCAGGTGACGTAGTCAGAGCGACGAAGATTTTTAACAAAAATCAGTGCACTGTGCAGTCTGTCAGCTAAATAATAGACATAGATGGGCACTAAACCTTTAAAAGTAAACAAAAACATGCACAGACAAATCCAAATTACACCCTGCGGCTCGTGACGATACATTGATGTCCTAAGACACGAAACGATCGGTTTTTGCAAGAAAATGAACAGTATTTATATAATTTTCTTTTTAACTTTGATACACACCCACGTCCATCTGTCATGAGCACGAGTTTAGCATATCTATGATTCGACTCGTCACATGTGAACGCGCTTTGATGTAGTATACGCAAACACCGAAAGGGGAAATATGTAAAAAAAAAAAAAAAAAAGTCCAGGATGAGTTTGCAAACCTAATCTTTTTCAGCTTTAAATGGGTTTGAACAACCAGGACAAGCGCAAGTAATTACCATTTTGAATAGCAGCTATATCCACAATCTCTTGTGCTGTGTAAACAATGAGTGTCGTATACACGCCACAGATCGCTTCCGGTGTTTGCGTATTCTACACCACAGCGCGTTCAGATGTAACGTTAACGAGCTCCTGCTCAGGACACATGGACGTGGCTGTGTATCAAAAGTAAAAAAAATATATAAATACTGTTCAGTTTTCCACGCTTAATTCACGGAACCAGGAATTCATGTCTGACTGAACTTATGGTCGCAGGTCAGACGTCATCATGTTAAGCCCGCCCACCGACTCGTGATTGGCCCGGTACATCTTGGATTTTTCGGAAATTTAAGTGAATTGAGAGTAACTAGACTGACCTTAGAAGCAAATGTAATTTGCTGCCGCTAGGGGCGCGTCTAGATTCTAGGCTAGTTTTCTGACATTTCAGGGTCAAACTTCAAAAATCATGCAAAACACTTCTAACACCTTCAGATATGTTTCTCTGTGTTGCAAAATAGCTTTTATTCATGCACAGACTGCAAAGTTAAAGTGGGACAGAGATTCAGCTTGCATTGCTGTAACCAGCTTTGTTCTGCGCTGAAAAGCTGTTTTCTGACATTTCAGGGTCTAACTTCAAAAATCATGCAAAACACTTCTAACACCTTCAGATATGTTTCTCTGCGTTGCAAAATAGCTTTTATTCATGCACAGAGTGTAAATTTAAAGTGGGACCAAGATTCAGCTTGCATTGCCTGAACCAACTTTGTTCTGCGCTGAAAAGCTGTTTTCTGACATTTCAGGGTCTAACTTCAAAAATCATGCAAAACACTTCTAACACCTTCAGATATGTTTCTCTGTGTTGCAAAATAGCTTTTATTCATGCACAGACTGCAAAGTTAAAGTGGGACAGAGATTCAGCTTGCTTTGCTGGAACCAGCTTTGTTCTGCGCTGAAAAGCTGTTTTCTGACATTTCAGGGTCTAACTTCAAAAATCATGCAAAACACTTCTAACACCTTCAGATATGTTTCTCTGTGTTGCAAAATAGGTTTTATTCATGCACAGACTGCAAAGTTAAAGTGGGACAGAGATTCAGCTTGCATTGCCTGAACCAACTTTGTTCTGCGCTGAAACGCTGTTTTCTGACATTTGAGGGTCTAACTTCAAAAATCATGCAAAACACTTCTAACACCTTCAGATATGTTTCTCTGTGTTGCAAAATAGCTTTTATTCATGCACAGAGTGTAAATTTAAAGTGAGACAGAGATTCAGCTTGCATTGCCTGAACCAACTTTTTTCTGCGCTGAAAAGCTGTTTTCTGACATTTCAGGGTCTAACTTCAAAAATCATGCAAAACACTTCTAACACCTTCAGATATGTTTCTCTGTGTTGCAAAATAGGTTTTATTCATGCACAGACTGCAAAGTTAAAGTGGGACAGAGATTCAGCTTGCATTGCTGGAACCAGCTTTGTTCTGCGCTGAAAAGCTGTTTTCTGACATTTCAGGGTCTAACTTCAAAAATCATGCAAAACACTTCTAACACCTTCAGATATGTTTCTCTGTGTTGCAAAATAGGTTTTATTCATGCACAGACTGCAAAGTTAAAGTGGGACAGAGATTCAGCTTGCATTGCCTGAACCAACTTTGTTCTGCGCTGAAACGCTGTTTTCTGACATTTCTGGGTCTAACTTCAAAAATCATGCAAAACACTTCTAACACCTTCAGATATGTTTCTCTGTGTTGCAAAATAGGTTTTATTCATGCACAGACTGCAAAGTTAAAGTGGGACAGAGATTCAGCTTGCATTGCCTGAACCAACTTTGTTCTGCGCTGAAACGCTGTTTTCTGACATTTGAGGGTCTAACTTCAAAAATCATGCAAAACACTTCTAACACCTTCAGATATGTTTCTCTGTGTTGCAAAATAGCTTTTATTCATGCACAGAGTGTAAATTTAAAGTGAGACAGAGATTCAGCTTGCATTGCCTGAACCAACTTTTTTCTGCGCTGAAAAGCTGTTTTCTGACATTTCAGGGTCTAACTTCAAAAATCATGCAAAACACTTCTAACACCTTCAGATATGTTTCTCTGTGTTGCAAAATAGCTTTTATTCATGCACAGACTGCAAAGTTAAAGTGGGACAGAGATTCAGCTTGCATTGCTGTAACCAGCTTTGTTCTGCGCTGAAAAGCTGTTTTCTGATAGCCTGGCAAGCCAGACCCACATAAATGTAGGGTCTGGGCACTCTCCATAGACAGGGCTCAACCGGAGGGGTGGGATAAACCGTTGTCTTTCAAACTCCTCGCCACGCAATAGGATAGCGCTACAACCAATCAGAGACTTAGTCGGTCAGGTGACGTAGTCAGAGCGACGAAGATTTTTAACAAAAATCAGTGCACTGTGCAGTCTGTCAGCTAAATAATAGACATAGATGGGCACTAAATCTTTAAAGGTAAACAAAAACATGCACAGACAAATCCAAATTACACCCTGCGGCTCGTGACGATACATTGATGTCCTAAGACACGAAACGATCGGTTTTTGCAAGAAAATGAACAGTATTTATATAATTTTCTTTTTAACTTTGATACACACCCACGTCCATCTGTCACGAGCACGAGTTTAGCATATCTATGATTCGACTCGTCACATGTGAACGCGCTTTGATGTAGTATACGCAAACACCGAAAGGGGAAATATGTAAAAAAAAAAAAAAAAAAGTCCAGGATGAGTTTGCGCAAGCAAACGTAATCTTTTTCAGCTTTAAATGGGTTTGAACAACCAGGACAAGCGCAAGTAATTACCATTTTGAATAGCCGCTATATCCACAATCTCTTGTGCTGTGTGAACAATGAGTGTCGTATACACGCCAGAGATCGCTTCCGGTGTTTGCGTATTCTGCACCACATCGCGTTCAGATGTAACGAGCTCCTGCTCAGGACACATGGACGTGGCTGTGTATCAAAAGTAAAAAAAAATATATAAATACTGTTCAGTTTTCCACGCTTAATTCACGGAACCAAGAATTCATGTCTGACTGAACTTATGGTCGCAGGTCAGACGTCATCATGTTAAGCCCGCCCACCGACTCGTGATTGGCCCGGTACATCTTGGATTTTTCGGAAATTTAAGTGAATTGAGAGTAACTAGACTGACCTTAGAAGCAAATGTAATTTGCTGCCGCTAGGGGCGCGTCTAGATTCTAGGCTAGTTTTCTGACATTTCAGGGTCTAACTTCAAAAATCATGCAAAACACTTCTAACACCTTCAGATATGTTTCTCTGTGTTGCAAAATAGCTTTTATTCATGCACAGAGTGTAAATTTAAAGTGGGACCAAGATTCAGCTTGCATTGCCTGAACCAACTTTGTTCTGCGCTGAAAAGCTGTTTTCTGACATTTCAGGGTCTAACTTCAAAAATCATGCAAAACACTTCTAACACCTTCAGATATGTTTCTCTGTGTTGCAAAATAGGTTTTATTCATGCACAGACTGCAAAGTTAAAGTGGGACAGAGATTCAGCTTGCTTTGCTGGAACCAGCTTTGTTCTGCGCTGAAAAGCTGTTTTCTGACATTTCAGGGTCTAACTTCAAAAATCATGCAAAACACTTCTAACACCTTCAGATATGTTTCTCTGTGTTGCAAAATAGGTTTTATTCATGCACAGACTGCAAAGTTAAAGTGGGACAGAGATTCAGCTTGCATTGCCTGAACCAACTTTGTTCTGCGCTGAAACGCTGTTTTCTGACATTTGAGGGTCTAACTTCAAAAATCATGCAAAACACTTCTAACACCTTCAGATATGTTTCTCTGTGTTGCAAAATAGCTTTTATTCATGCACAGAGTGTAAATTTAAAGTGAGACAGAGATTCAGCTTGCATTGCCTGAACCAACTTTTTTCTGCGCTGAAAAGCTGTTTTCTGACATTTCAGGGTCTAACTTCAAAAATCATGCAAAACACTTCTAACACCTTCAGATATGTTTCCCTGTGTTGCAAAATAGGTTTTATTCATGCACAGAGTGTAAATTTAAAGTGGGACCAAGATTCAGCTTGCATTGCCTGAACCAACTTTGTTCTGCGCTGAAAAGCTGTTTTCTGACATTTCAGGGTCAAACTTCAAAAATCATGCAAAACACTTCTAACAACTTCAGATATGTTTCTCTGTGTTGCAAAATAGCTTTTATTCATGCACAGACTGCAAAGTTAAAGTGGGACAGAGATTCAGCTTGCATTGCTGTAACCAGCTTTGTTCTGCGCTGAAAAGCTGTTTTCTGACATTTCAGGGTCTAACTTCAAAAATCATGCAAAACACTTCTAACACCTTCAGATATGTTTCTCTGTGTTGCAAAATAGCTTTTATTCATGCACAGAGTGTAAATTTAAAGTGGGACCAAGATTCAGCTTGCATTGCCTGAACCAACTTTGTTCTGCGCTGAAAAGCTGTTTTCTGACATTTCAGGGTCTAACTTCAAAAATCATGCAAAACACTTCTAACACCTTCAGATATGTTTCTCTGTGTTGCAAAATAGGTTTTATTCATGCACAGACTGCAAAGTTAAAGTGGGACAGAGATTCAGCTTGCATTGCCTGAACCAACTTTGTTCTGCGCTGAAACGCTGTTTTCTGACATTTCAGGGTCTAACTTCAAAAATCATGCAAAACACTTCTAACACCTTCAGATATGTTTCTCTGTGTTGCAAAATAGGTTTTATTCATGCACAGAGTGTAAATTTAAAGTGAGACAGAGATTCAGCTTGCATTGCCTGAACCAACTTTTTTCTGCGCTGAAAAGCTGTTTTCTGACATTTCAGGGTCTGACTTCAAAAATCATGCAAAACACTTCTAACACCTTCAGATATGTTTCCCTGTGTTGCAAAATAGGTTTTATTCATGCACAGAGTGTAAATTTAAAGTGGGACCAAGATTCAGCTTGCATTGCCTGAACCAACTTTGTTCTGCGCTGAAAAGCTGTTTTCTGACATTTCAGGGTCAAACTTCAAAAATCATGCAAAACACTTCTAACACCTTCAGATATGTTTCTCTGTGTTGCAAAATAGCTTTTATTCATGCACAGACTGCAAAGTTAAAGTGGGACAGAGATTCAGCTTGCATTGCTGTAACCAGCTTTGTTCTGCGCTGAAAAGCTGTTTTCTGACATTTCAGGGTCTAACTTCAAAAATCATGCAAAACACTTCTAACACCTTCAGATATGTTTCTCTGCGTTGCAAAATAGCTTTTATTCATGCACAGAGTGTAAATTTAAAGTGGGACCAAGATTCAGCTTGCATTGCCTGAACCAACTTTGTTCTGCGCTGAAAAGCTGTTTTCTGACATTTCAGGGTCTAACTTCAAAAATCATGCAAAACACTTCTAACACCTTCAGATATGTTTCTCTGTGTTGCAAAATAGCTTTTATTCATGCACAGACTGCAAAGTTAAAGTGGGACAGAGATTCAGCTTGCTTTGCTGGAACCAGCTTTGTTCTGCGCTGAAAAGCTGTTTTCTGACATTTCAGGGTCTAACTTCAAAAATCATGCAAAACACTTCTAACACCTTCAGATATGTTTCTCTGTGTTGCAAAATAGGTTTTATTCATGCACAGACTGCAAAGTTAAAGTGGGACAGAGATTCAGCTTGCATTGCCTGAACCAACTTTGTTCTGCGCTGAAACGCTGTTTTCTGACATTTGAGGGTCTAACTTCAAAAATCATGCAAAACACTTCTAACACCTTCAGATATGTTTCTCTGTGTTGCAAAATAGCTTTTATTCATGCACAGAGTGTAAATTTAAAGTGAGACAGAGATTCAGCTTGCATTGCCTGAACCAACTTTTTTCTGCGCTGAAAAGCTGTTTTCTGACATTTCAGGGTCTAACTTCAAAAATCATGCAAAACACTTCTAACACCTTCAGATATGTTTCTCTGTGTTGCAAAATAGGTTTTATTCATGCACAGACTGCAAAGTTAAAGTGGGACAGAGATTCAGCTTGCATTGCTGGAACCAGCTTTGTTCTGCGCTGAAAAGCTGTTTTCTGACATTTCAGGGTCTAACTTCAAAAATCATGCAAAACACTTCTAACACCTTCAGATATGTTTCTCTGTGTTGCAAAATAGGTTTTATTCATGCACAGACTGCAAAGTTAAAGTGGGACAGAGATTCAGCTTGCATTGCCTGAACCAACTTTGTTCTGCGCTGAAACGCTGTTTTCTGACATTTCTGGGTCTAACTTCAAAAATCATGCAAAACACTTCTAACACCTTCAGATATGTTTCTCTGTGTTGCAAAATAGGTTTTATTCATGCACAGACTGCAAAGTTAAAGTGGGACAGAGATTCAGCTTGCATTGCCTGAACCAACTTTGTTCTGCGCTGAAACGCTGTTTTCTGACATTTGAGGGTCTAACTTCAAAAATCATGCAAAACACTTCTAACACCTTCAGATATGTTTCTCTGTGTTGCAAAATAGCTTTTATTCATGCACAGAGTGTAAATTTAAAGTGAGACAGAGATTCAGCTTGCATTGCCTGAACCAACTTTTTTCTGCGCTGAAAAGCTGTTTTCTGACATTTCAGGGTCTAACTTCAAAAATCATGCAAAACACTTCTAACACCTTCAGATATGTTTCTCTGTGTTGCAAAATAGCTTTTATTCATGCACAGACTGCAAAGTTAAAGTGGGACAGAGATTCAGCTTGCATTGCTGTAACCAGCTTTGTTCTGCGCTGAAAAGCTGTTTTCTGACATTTCAGGGTCTAACTTCAAAAATCATGCAAAACACTTCTAACACCTTCAGATATGTTTCTCTGTGTTGCAAAATAGCTTTTATTCATGCACAGAGTGTAAATTTAAAGTGGGACCAAGATTCAGCTTGCATTGCCTGAACCAACTTTGTTCTGCGCTGAAAAGCTGTTTTCTGACATTTCAGGGTCTAACTTCAAAAATCATGCAAAACACTTCTAACACCTTCAGATATGTTTCTCTGTGTTGCAAAATAGCTTTTATTCATGCACAGAGTGTAAATTTAAAGTGGGACCAAGATTCAGCTTGCATTGCCTGAACCAACTTTGTTCTGCGCTGAAAAGCTGTTTTCTGACATTTCAGGGTCTAACTTCAAAAATCATGCAAAACACTTCTAACACCTTCAGATATGTTTCTCTGTGTTGCAAAATAGGTTTTATTCATGCACAGACTGCAAAGTTAAAGTGGGACAGAGATTCAGCTTGCATTGCTGGAACCAGCTTTGTTCTGCGCTGAAAAGCTGTTTTCTGACATTTCAGGGTCTAACTTCAAAAATCATGCAAAACACTTCTAACACCTTCAGATATGTTTCTCTGTGTTGCAAAATAGGTTTTATTCATGCACAGACTGCAAAGTTAAAGTGGGACAGAGATTCAGCTTGCATTGCCTGAACCAACTTTGTTCTGCGCTGAAACGCTGTTTTCTGACATTTCTGGGTCTAACTTCAAAAATCATGCAAAACACTTCTAACACCTTCAGATATGTTTCTCTGTGTTGCAAAATAGGTTTTATTCATGCACAGACTGCAAAGTTAAAGTGGGACAGAGATTCAGCTTGCATTGCCTGAACCAACTTTGTTCTGCGCTGAAACGCTGTTTTCTGACATTTGAGGGTCTAACTTCAAAAATCATGCAAAACACTTCTAACACCTTCAGATATGTTTCTCTGTGTTGCAAAATAGGTTTTATTCATGCACAGACTGCAAAGTTAAAGTGGGACAGAGATTCAGCTTGCATTGCCTGAACCAACTTTGTTCTGCGCTGAAACGCTGTTTTCTGACATTTCAGGGTCTAACTTCAAAAATCATGCAAAACACTTCTAACACCTTCAGATATGTTTCCCTGTGTTGCAAAATAGGTTTTATCCATGCACAGAGTGTAAATTTAAAGTGAGACAGAGATACAGCTTGCATTGCCTGAACCAACTTTGTTCTGCGCTGAAAAGCTGTTTTCTGACATTTCAGGGTCTAACTTCAAAAATCATGCAAAACACTTCTAACACCTTCAGATATGTTTCTCTGTGTTGCAAAATAGGTTTTATTCATGCACAGACTGCAAAGTTAAAGTGGGACAGAGATTCAGCTTGCATTGCTGTAACCAGCTTTGTTCTGCGCTGAAAAGCTGTTTTCTGACATTTCAGGGTCTAACTTCAAAAATCATGCAAAACACTTCTAACACCTTCAGATATGTTTCTCTGTGTTGCAAAATAGGTTTTATTCATGCACAGACTGCAAAGTTAAAGTGGGACAGAGATTCAGCTTGCATTGCTGTAACCAGCTTTGTTCTGCGCTGAAAAGCTGTTTTCTGACATTTCAGGGTCTAACTTCAAAAATCATGCAAAACACTTCTAACACCTTCAGATATGTTTCTCTGTGTTGCAAAATAGCTTTTATTCATGCACAGAGTGTAAATTTAAAGTGGGACCAAGATTCAGCTTGCATTGCCTGAACCAACTTTGTTCTGCGCTGAAAAGCTGTTTTCTGACATTTCAGGGTCTAACTTCAAAAATCATGCAAAACACTTCTAACACCTTCAGATATGTTTCTCTGTGTTGCAAAATAGGTTTTATTCATGCACAGACTGCAAAGTTAAAGTGGGACAGAGATTCAGCTTGCATTGCTGGAACCAGCTTTGTTCTGCGCTGAAAAGCTGTTTTCTGACATTTCAGGGTCTAACTTCAAAAATCATGCAAAACACTTCTAACACCTTCAGATATGTTTCTCTGTGTTGCAAAATAGGTTTTATTCATGCACAGACTGCAAAGTTAAAGTGGGACAGAGATTCAGCTTGCATTGCCTGAACCAACTTTGTTCTGCGCTGAAACGCTGTTTTCTGACATTTCAGGGTCTAACTTCAAAAATCATGCAAAACACTTCAAACACCTTCAGATATGTTTCCCTGTGTTGCAAAATAGGTTTTATTCATGCACAGAGTGTAAATTTAAAGTGAGACAGAGATTCAGCTTGCATTGCCTGAACCAACTTTTTTCTGCGCTGAAAAGCTGTTTTCTGACATTTCAGGGTCTAACTTCAAAAATCATGCAAAACACTTCTAACACCTTCAGATATGTTTCTCTGTGTTGCAAAATAGCTTTTATTCATGCACAGAGTGTAAATTTAAAGTGGGACCAAGATTCAGCTTGCATTGCCTGAACCAACTTTGTTCTGCGCTGAAAAGCTGTTTTCTGACATTTCAGGGTCTAACTTCAAAAATCATGCAAAACACTTCTAACACCTTCAGATATGTTTCTCTGTGTTGCAAAATAGGTTTTATTCATGCACAGACTGCAAAGTTAAAGTGGGACAGAGATTTAGCTTGCATTGCTGTAACCAGCTTTGTTCTGCGCTGAAAAGCTGTTTTCTGACATTTCAGGGTCTAACTTTCAAAAATCATGCAAAACACTTCTAACACCTTCAGATATGTTTCTCTGTGTTGCAAAATAGCTTTTATTCATGCACAGAGTGTAAATTTAAAGTGGGACCAAGATTCAGCTTGCATTGCCTGAACCAACTTTGTTCTGCGCTGAAAAGCTGTTTTCTGACATTTCAGGGTCAAACTTCAAAAATCATGCAAAACACTTCTAACACCTTCAGATATGTTTCTCTGTGTTGCAAAATAGCTTTTATTCATGCACAGACTGCAAAGTTAAAGTGGGACAGAGATTCAGCTTGCATTGCTGTAACCAGCTTTGTTCTGCGCTGAAAAGCTGTTTTCTGACATTTCAGGGTCTAACTTCAAAAATCATGCAAAACACTTCTAACACCTTCAGATATGTTTCTCTGTGTTGCAAAATAGCTTTTATTCATGCACAGAGTGTAAATTTAAAGTGGGACAGAGATTCAGCTTGCTTTGCTGGAACCAGCTTTGTTCTGCGCTGAAAAGCTGTTTTCTGACATTTCAGGGTCTAACTTCAAAAATCATGCAAAACACTTCTAACACCTTCAGATATGTTTCTCTGTGTTGCAAAATAGGTTTTATTCATGCACAGACTGCAAAGTTAAAGTGGGACAGAGATTCAGCTTGCTTTGCTGGAACCAGCTTTGTTCTGCGCTGAAAAGCTGTTTTCTGACATTTCAGGGTCTAACTTCAAAAATCATGCAAAACACTTCTAACACCTTCAGATATGTTTCCCTGTGTTGCAAAATAGGTTTTATTCATGCACAGAGTGTAAATTTAAAGTGGGACCAAGATTCAGCTTGCATTGCCTGAACCAACTTTGTTCTGCGCTGAAAAGCTGTTTTCTGACATTTCAGGGTCTAACTTCAAAAATCATGCAAAACACTTCTAACACCTTCAGATATGTTTCTCTGTGTTGCAAAATAGCTTTTATTCATGCACAGAGTGTAAATTTAAAGTGGGACCAAGATTCAGCTTGCATTGCCTGAACCAACTTTGTTCTGCGCTGAAAAGCTGTTTTCTGACATTTCAGGGTCTAACTTCAAAAATCATGCAAAACACTTCTAACACCTTCAGATATGTTTCTCTGTGTTGCAAAATAGCTTTTATTCATGCACAGAGTGTAAATTTAAAGTGGGACAGAGATTCAGCTTGCTTTGCTGGAACCAGCTTTGTTCTGCGCTGAAAAGCTGTTTTCTGACATTTCAGGGTCTAACTTCAAAAATCATGCAAAACACTTCTAACACCTTCAGATATGTTTCTCTGTGTTGCAAAATAGGTTTTATTCATGCACAGACTGCAAAGTTAAAGTGGGACAGAGATTCAGCTTGCTTTGCTGGAACCAGCTTTGTTCTGCGCTGAAAAGCTGTTTTCTGACATTTCAGGGTCTAACTTCAAAAATCATGCAAAACACTTCTAACACCTTCAGATATGTTTCCCTGTGTTGCAAAATAGGTTTTATTCATGCACAGAGTGTAAATTTAAAGTGGGACCAAGATTCAGCTTGCATTGCCTGAACCAACTTTGTTCTGCGCTGAAAAGCTGTTTTCTGACATTTCAGGGTCTAACTTCAAAAATCATGCAAAACACTTCTAACACCTTCAGATATGTTTCTCTGTGTTGCAAAATAGCTTTTATTCATGCACAGAGTGTAAATTTAAAGTGGGACCAAGATTCAGCTTGCATTGCCTGAACCAACTTTGTTCTGCGCTGAAAAGCTGTTTTCTGACATTTCAGGGTCTAACTTCAAAAATCATGCAAAACACTTCTAACACCTTCAGATATGTTTCTCTGTGTTGCAAAATAAGTTTTATTCATGCACAGACTGCAAAGTTAAAGTGGGACAGAGATTCAGCTTGCATTGCTGGAACCAGCTTTGTTCTGCGCTGAAAAGCTGTTTTCTGACATTTCAGGGTCTAACTTCAAAAATCATGCAAAACACTTCTAACACCTTCAGATATGTTTCTCTGTGTTGCAAAATAGGTTTTATTCATGCACAGACTGCAAAGTTAAAGTGGGACAGAGATTCAGCTTGCATTGCCTGAACCAACTTTGTTCTGCGCTGAAACGCTGTTTTCTGACATTTCTGGGTCTAACTTCAAAAATCATGCAAAACACTTCTAACACCTTCAGATATGTTTCTCTGTGTTGCAAAATAGGTTTTATTCATGCACAGACTGCAAAGTTAAAGTGGGACAGAGATTCAGCTTGCATTGCCTGAACCAACTTTGTTCTGCGCTGAAACGCTGTTTTCTGACATTTGAGGGTCTAACTTCAAAAATCATGCAAAACACTTCTAACACCTTCAGATATGTTTCTCTGTGTTGCAAAATAGCTTTTATTCATGCACAGAGTGTAAATTTAAAGTGAGACAGAGATTCAGCTTGCATTGCCTGAACCAACTTTTTTCTGCGCTGAAAAGCTGTTTTCTGACATTTCAGGGTCTAACTTCAAAAATCATGCAAAACACTTCTAACACCTTCAGATATGTTTCTCTGTGTTGCAAAATAGCTTTTATTCATGCACAGACTGCAAAGTTAAAGTGGGACAGAGATTCAGCTTGCATTGCTGTAACCAGCTTTGTTCTGCGCTGAAAAGCTGTTTTCTGACATTTCAGGGTCTAACTTCAAAAATCATGCAAAACACTTCTAACACCTTCAGATATGTTTCTCTGTGTTGCAAAATAGCTTTTATTCATGCACAGAGTGTAAATTTAAAGTGGGACCAAGATTCAGCTTGCATTGCCTGAACCAACTTTGTTCTGCGCTGAAAAGCTGTTTTCTGACATTTCAGGGTCTAACTTCAAAAATCATGCAAAACACTTCTAACACCTTCAGATATGTTTCTCTGTGTTGCAAAATAGGTTTTATTCATGCACAGACTGCAAAGTTAAAGTGGGACAGAGATTCAGCTTGCTTTGCTGGAACCAGCTTTGTTCTGCGCTGAAAAGCTGTTTTCTGACATTTCAGGGTCTAACTTCAAAAATCATGCAAAACACTTCTAACACCTTCAGATATGTTTCTCTGTGTTGCAAAATAGGTTTTATTCATGCACAGACTGCAAAGTTAAAGTGGGACAGAGATTCAGCTTGCATTGCCTGAACCAACTTTGTTCTGCGCTGAAACGCTGTTTTCTGACATTTGAGGGTCTAACTTCAAAAATCATGCAAAACACTTCTAACACCTTCAGATATGTTTCTCTGTGTTGCAAAATAGCTTTTATTCATGCACAGAGTGTAAATTTAAAGTGAGACAGAGATTCAGCTTGCATTGCCTGAACCAACTTTTTTCTGCGCTGAAAAGCTGTTTTCTGACATTTCAGGGTCTAACTTCAAAAATCATGCAAAACACTTCTAACACCTTCAGGTATGTTTCCCTGTGTTGCAAAATAGGTTTTATTCATGCACAGAGTGTAAATTTAAAGTGGGACCAAGATTCAGCTTGCATTGCCTGAACCAACTTTGTTCTGCGCTGAAAAGCTGTTTTCTGACATTTCAGGGTCAAACTTCAAAAATCATGCAAAACACTTCTAACAACTTCAGATATGTTTCTCTGTGTTGCAAAATAGCTTTTATTCATGCACAGACTGCAAAGTTAAAGTGGGACAGAGATTCAGCTTGCATTGCTGTAACCAGCTTTGTTCTGCGCTGAAAAGCTGTTTTCTGACATTTCAGGGTCTAACTTCAAAAATCATGCAAAACACTTCTAACACCTTCAGATATGTTTCTCTGTGTTGCAAAATAGCTTTTATTCATGCACAGAGTGTAAATTTAAAGTGGGACCAAGATTCAGCTTGCATTGCCTGAACCAACTTTGTTCTGCGCTGAAAAGCTGTTTTCTGACATTTCAGGGTCTAACTTCAAAAATCATGCAAAACACTTCTAACACCTTCAGATATGTTTCTCTGTGTTGCAAAATAGGTTTTATTCATGCACAGACTGCAAAGTTAAAGTGGGACAGAGATTCAGCTTGCATTGCCTGAACCAACTTTGTTCTGCGCTGAAACGCTGTTTTCTGACATTTCAGGGTCTAACTTCAAAAATCATGCAAAACACTTCTAACACCTTCAGATATGTTTCTCTGTGTTGCAAAATAGGTTTTATTCATGCACAGAGTGTAAATTTAAAGTGAGACAGAGATTCAGCTTGCATTGCCTGAACCAACTTTTTTCTGCGCTGAAAAGCTGTTTTCTGACATTTCAGGGTCTGACTTCAAAAATCATGCAAAACACTTCTAACACCTTCAGATATGTTTCCCTGTGTTGCAAAATAGGTTTTATTCATGCACAGAGTGTAAATTTAAAGTGAGACAGAGATTCAGCTTGCATTGCCTGAACCAACTTTTTTCTGCGCTGAAAAGCTGTTTTCTGACATTTCAGGGTCTGACTTCAAAAATCATGCAAAACACTTCTAACACCTTCAGATATGTTTCCCTGTGTTGCAAAATAGGTTTTATTCATGCACAGAGTGTAAATTTAAAGTGGGACCAAGATTCAGCTTGCATTGCCTGAACCAACTTTGTTCTGCGCTGAAAAGCTGTTTTCTGACATTTCAGGGTCAAACTTCAAAAATCATGCAAAACACTTCTAACACCTTCAGATATGTTTCTCTGTGTTGCAAAATAGCTTTTATTCATGCACAGACTGCAAAGTTAAAGTGGGACAGAGATTCAGCTTGCATTGCTGTAACCAGCTTTGTTCTGCGCTGAAAAGCTGTTTTCTGACATTTCAGGGTCTAACTTCAAAAATCATGCAAAACACTTCTAACACCTTCAGATATGTTTCTCTGCGTTGCAAAATAGCTTTTATTCATGCACAGAGTGTAAATTTAAAGTGGGACCAAGATTCAGCTTGCATTGCCTGAACCAACTTTGTTCTGCGCTGAAAAGCTGTTTTCTGACATTTCAGGGTCTAACTTCAAAAATCATGCAAAACACTTCTAACACCTTCAGATATGTTTCTCTGTGTTGCAAAATAGCTTTTATTCATGCACAGACTGCAAAGTTAAAGTGGGACAGAGATTCAGCTTGCTTTGCTGGAACCAGCTTTGTTCTGCGCTGAAAAGCTGTTTTCTGACATTTCAGGGTCTAACTTCAAAAATCATGCAAAACACTTCTAACACCTTCAGATATGTTTCTCTGTGTTGCAAAATAGGTTTTATTCATGCACAGACTGCAAAGTTAAAGTGGGACAGAGATTCAGCTTGCATTGCCTGAACCAACTTTGTTCTGCGCTGAAACGCTGTTTTCTGACATTTGAGGGTCTAACTTCAAAAATCATGCAAAACACTTCTAACACCTTCAGATATGTTTCTCTGTGTTGCAAAATAGCTTTTATTCATGCACAGAGTGTAAATTTAAAGTGAGACAGAGATTCAGCTTGCATTGCCTGAACCAACTTTTTTCTGCGCTGAAAAGCTGTTTTCTGACATTTCAGGGTCTAACTTCAAAAATCATGCAAAACACTTCTAACACCTTCAGATATGTTTCTCTGTGTTGCAAAATAGGTTTTATTCATGCACAGACTGCAAAGTTAAAGTGGGACAGAGATTCAGCTTGCATTGCTGGAACCAGCTTTGTTCTGCGCTGAAAAGCTGTTTTCTGACATTTCAGGGTCTAACTTCAAAAATCATGCAAAACACTTCTAACACCTTCAGATATGTTTCTCTGTGTTGCAAAATAGGTTTTATTCATGCACAGACTGCAAAGTTAAAGTGGGACAGAGATTCAGCTTGCATTGCCTGAACCAACTTTGTTCTGCGCTGAAACGCTGTTTTCTGACATTTCTGGGTCTAACTTCAAAAATCATGCAAAACACTTCTAACACCTTCAGATATGTTTCTCTGTGTTGCAAAATAGGTTTTATTCATGCACAGACTGCAAAGTTAAAGTGGGACAGAGATTCAGCTTGCATTGCCTGAACCAACTTTGTTCTGCGCTGAAACGCTGTTTTCTGACATTTGAGGGTCTAACTTCAAAAATCATGCAAAACACTTCTAACACCTTCAGATATGTTTCTCTGTGTTGCAAAATAGCTTTTATTCATGCACAGAGTGTAAATTTAAAGTGAGACAGAGATTCAGCTTGCATTGCCTGAACCAACTTTTTTCTGCGCTGAAAAGCTGTTTTCTGACATTTCAGGGTCTAACTTCAAAAATCATGCAAAACACTTCTAACACCTTCAGATATGTTTCTCTGTGTTGCAAAATAGCTTTTATTCATGCACAGACTGCAAAGTTAAAGTGGGACAGAGATTCAGCTTGCATTGCTGTAACCAGCTTTGTTCTGCGCTGAAAAGCTGTTTTCTGACATTTCAGGGTCTAACTTCAAAAATCATGCAAAACACTTCTAACACCTTCAGATATGTTTCTCTGTGTTGCAAAATAGCTTTTATTCATGCACAGAGTGTAAATTTAAAGTGGGACCAAGATTCAGCTTGCATTGCCTGAACCAACTTTGTTCTGCGCTGAAAAGCTGTTTTCTGACATTTCAGGGTCTAACTTCAAAAATCATGCAAAACACTTCTAACACCTTCAGATATGTTTCTCTGTGTTGCAAAATAGCTTTTATTCATGCACAGAGTGTAAATTTAAAGTGGGACCAAGATTCAGCTTGCATTGCCTGAACCAACTTTGTTCTGCGCTGAAAAGCTGTTTTCTGACATTTCAGGGTCTAACTTCAAAAATCATGCAAAACACTTCTAACACCTTCAGATATGTTTCTCTGTGTTGCAAAATAGGTTTTATTCATGCACAGACTGCAAAGTTAAAGTGGGACAGAGATTCAGCTTGCATTGCTGGAACCAGCTTTGTTCTGCGCTGAAAAGCTGTTTTCTGACATTTCAGGGTCTAACTTCAAAAATCATGCAAAACACTTCTAACACCTTCAGATATGTTTCTCTGTGTTGCAAAATAGGTTTTATTCATGCACAGACTGCAAAGTTAAAGTGGGACAGAGATTCAGCTTGCATTGCCTGAACCAACTTTGTTCTGCGCTGAAACGCTGTTTTCTGACATTTCTGGGTCTAACTTCAAAAATCATGCAAAACACTTCTAACACCTTCAGATATGTTTCTCTGTGTTGCAAAATAGGTTTTATTCATGCACAGACTGCAAAGTTAAAGTGGGACAGAGATTCAGCTTGCATTGCCTGAACCAACTTTGTTCTGCGCTGAAACGCTGTTTTCTGACATTTGAGGGTCTAACTTCAAAAATCATGCAAAACACTTCTAACACCTTCAGATATGTTTCTCTGTGTTGCAAAATAGCTTTTATTCATGCACAGAGTGTAAATTTAAAGTGAGACAGAGATTCAGCTTGCATTGCCTGAACCAACTTTTTTCTGCGCTGAAAAGCTGTTTTCTGACATTTCAGGGTCTAACTTCAAAAATCATGCAAAACACTTCTAACACCTTCAGATATGTTTCTCTGTGTTGCAAAATAGCTTTTATTCATGCACAGACTGCAAAGTTAAAGTGGGACAGAGATTCAGCTTGCATTACTGTAACCAGCTTTGTTCTGCGCTGAAAAGCTGTTTTCTGACATTTCAGGGTCTAACTTCAAAAATCATGCAAAACACTTCTAACACCTTCAGATATGTTTCTCTGTGTTGCAAAATAGCTTTTATTCATGCACAGAGTGTAAATTTAAAGTGGGACCAAGATTCAGCTTGCATTGCCTGAACCAACTTTGTTCTGCGCTGAAAAGCTGTTTTCTGACATTTCAGGGTCTAACTTCAAAAATCATGCAAAACACTTCTAACACCTTCAGATATGTTTCTCTGTGTTGCAAAATAGGTTTTATTCATGCACAGACTGCAAAGTTAAAGTGGGACAGAGATTCAGCTTGCTTTGCTGGAACCAGCTTTGTTCTGCGCTGAAAAGCTGTTTTCTGACATTTCAGGGTCTAACTTCAAAAATCATGCAAAACACTTCTAACACCTTCAGATATGTTTCTCTGTGTTGCAAAATAGGTTTTATTCATGCACAGACTGCAAAGTTAAAGTGGGACAGAGATTCAGCTTGCATTGCCTGAACCAACTTTGTTCTGCGCTGAAACGCTGTTTTCTGACATTTGAGGGTCTAACTTCAAAAATCATGCAAAACACTTCTAACACCTTCAGATATGTTTCTCTGTGTTGCAAAATAGCTTTTATTCATGCACAGAGTGTAAATTTAAAGTGAGACAGAGATTCAGCTTGCATTGCCTGAACCAACTTTTTTCTGCGCTGAAAAGCTGTTTTCTGACATTTCAGGGTCTAACTTCAAAAATCATGCAAAACACTTCTAACACCTTCAGGTATGTTTCCCTGTGTTGCAAAATAGGTTTTATTCATGCACAGAGTGTAAATTTAAAGTGGGACCAAGATTCAGCTTGCATTGCCTGAACCAACTTTGTTCTGCGCTGAAAAGCTGTTTTCTGACATTTCAGGGTCAAACTTCAAAAATCATGCAAAACACTTCTAACAACTTCAGATATGTTTCTCTGTGTTGCAAAATAGCTTTTATTCATGCACAGACTGCAAAGTTAAAGTGGGACAGAGATTCAGCTTGCATTGCTGTAACCAGCTTTGTTCTGCGCTGAAAAGCTGTTTTCTGACATTTCAGGGTCTAACTTCAAAAATCATGCAAAACACTTCTAACACCTTCAGATATGTTTCTCTGTGTTGCAAAATAGCTTTTATTCATGCACAGAGTGTAAATTTAAAGTGGGACCAAGATTCAGCTTGCATTGCCTGAACCAACTTTGTTCTGCGCTGAAAAGCTGTTTTCTGACATTTCAGGGTCTAACTTCAAAAATCATGCAAAACACTTCTAACACCTTCAGATATGTTTCTCTGTGTTGCAAAATAGGTTTTATTCATGCACAGACTGCAAAGTTAAAGTGGGACAGAGATTCAGCTTGCATTGCCTGAACCAACTTTGTTCTGCGCTGAAACGCTGTTTTCTGACATTTCAGGGTCTAACTTCAAAAATCATGCAAAACACTTCTAACACCTTCAGATATGTTTCTCTGTGTTGCAAAATAGGTTTTATTCATGCACAGAGTGTAAATTTAAAGTGAGACAGAGATTCAGCTTGCATTGCCTGAACCAACTTTTTTCTGCGCTGAAAAGCTGTTTTCTGACATTTCAGGGTCTGACTTCAAAAATCATGCAAAACACTTCTAACACCTTCAGATATGTTTCCCTGTGTTGCAAAATAGGTTTTATTCATGCACAGAGTGTAAATTTAAAGTGAGACAGAGATTCAGCTTGCATTGCCTGAACCAACTTTTTTCTGCGCTGAAAAGCTGTTTTCTGACATTTCAGGGTCTGACTTCAAAAATCATGCAAAACACTTCTAACACCTTCAGATATGTTTCCCTGTGTTGCAAAATAGGTTTTATTCATGCACAGAGTGTAAATTTAAAGTGGGACCAAGATTCAGCTTGCATTGCCTGAACCAACTTTGTTCTGCGCTGAAAAGCTGTTTTCTGACATTTCAGGGTCAAACTTCAAAAATCATGCAAAACACTTCTAACACCTTCAGATATGTTTCTCTGTGTTGCAAAATAGCTTTTATTCATGCACAGACTGCAAAGTTAAAGTGGGACAGAGATTCAGCTTGCATTGCTGTAACCAGCTTTGTTCTGCGCTGAAAAGCTGTTTTCTGACATTTCAGGGTCTAACTTCAAAAATCATGCAAAACACTTCTAACACCTTCAGATATGTTTCTCTGCGTTGCAAAATAGCTTTTATTCATGCACAGAGTGTAAATTTAAAGTGGGACCAAGATTCAGCTTGCATTGCCTGAACCAACTTTGTTCTGCGCTGAAAAGCTGTTTTCTGACATTTCAGGGTCTAACTTCAAAAATCATGCAAAACACTTCTAACACCTTCAGATATGTTTCTCTGTGTTGCAAAATAGCTTTTATTCATGCACAGACTGCAAAGTTAAAGTGGGACAGAGATTCAGCTTGCTTTGCTGGAACCAGCTTTGTTCTGCGCTGAAAAGCTGTTTTCTGACATTTCAGGGTCTAACTTCAAAAATCATGCAAAACACTTCTAACACCTTCAGATATGTTTCTCTGTGTTGCAAAATAGGTTTTATTCATGCACAGACTGCAAAGTTAAAGTGGGACAGAGATTCAGCTTGCATTGCCTGAACCAACTTTGTTCTGCGCTGAAACGCTGTTTTCTGACATTTGAGGGTCTAACTTCAAAAATCATGCAAAACACTTCTAACACCTTCAGATATGTTTCTCTGTGTTGCAAAATAGCTTTTATTCATGCACAGAGTGTAAATTTAAAGTGAGACAGAGATTCAGCTTGCATTGCCTGAACCAACTTTTTTCTGCGCTGAAAAGCTGTTTTCTGACATTTCAGGGTCTAACTTCAAAAATCATGCAAAACACTTCTAACACCTTCAGATATGTTTCTCTGTGTTGCAAAATAGGTTTTATTCATGCACAGACTGCAAAGTTAAAGTGGGACAGAGATTCAGCTTGCATTGCTGGAACCAGCTTTGTTCTGCGCTGAAAAGCTGTTTTCTGACATTTCAGGGTCTAACTTCAAAAATCATGCAAAACACTTCTAACACCTTCAGATATGTTTCTCTGTGTTGCAAAATAGGTTTTATTCATGCACAGACTGCAAAGTTAAAGTGGGACAGAGATTCAGCTTGCATTGCCTGAACCAACTTTGTTCTGCGCTGAAACGCTGTTTTCTGACATTTCTGGGTCTAACTTCAAAAATCATGCAAAACACTTCTAACACCTTCAGATATGTTTCTCTGTGTTGCAAAATAGGTTTTATTCATGCACAGACTGCAAAGTTAAAGTGGGACAGAGATTCAGCTTGCATTGCCTGAACCAACTTTGTTCTGCGCTGAAACGCTGTTTTCTGACATTTGAGGGTCTAACTTCAAAAATCATGCAAAACACTTCTAACACCTTCAGATATGTTTCTCTGTGTTGCAAAATAGCTTTTATTCATGCACAGAGTGTAAATTTAAAGTGAGACAGAGATTCAGCTTGCATTGCCTGAACCAACTTTTTTCTGCGCTGAAAAGCTGTTTTCTGACATTTCAGGGTCTAACTTCAAAAATCATGCAAAACACTTCTAACACCTTCAGATATGTTTCTCTGTGTTGCAAAATAGCTTTTATTCATGCACAGACTGCAAAGTTAAAGTGGGACAGAGATTCAGCTTGCATTGCTGTAACCAGCTTTGTTCTGCGCTGAAAAGCTGTTTTCTGACATTTCAGGGTCTAACTTCAAAAATCATGCAAAACACTTCTAACACCTTCAGATATGTTTCTCTGTGTTGCAAAATAGCTTTTATTCATGCACAGAGTGTAAATTTAAAGTGGGACCAAGATTCAGCTTGCATTGCCTGAACCAACTTTGTTCTGCGCTGAAAAGCTGTTTTCTGACATTTCAGGGTCTAACTTCAAAAATCATGCAAAACACTTCTAACACCTTCAGATATGTTTCTCTGTGTTGCAAAATAGGTTTTATTCATGCACAGACTGCAAAGTTAAAGTGGGACAGAGATTCAGCTTGCTTTGCTGGAACCAGCTTTGTTCTGCGCTGAAAAGCTGTTTTCTGACATTTCAGGGTCTAACTTCAAAAATCATGCAAAACACTTCTAACACCTTCAGATATGTTTCTCTGTGTTGCAAAATAGGTTTTATTCATGCACAGACTGCAAAGTTAAAGTGGGACAGAGATTCAGCTTGCATTGCCTGAACCAACTTTGTTCTGCGCTGAAACGCTGTTTTCTGACATTTGAGGGTCTAACTTCAAAAATCATGCAAAACACTTCTAACACCTTCAGATATGTTTCTCTGTGTTGCAAAATAGCTTTTATTCATGCACAGAGTGTAAATTTAAAGTGAGACAGAGATTCAGCTTGCATTGCCTGAACCAACTTTTTTCTGCGCTGAAAAGCTGTTTTCTGACATTTCAGGGTCTAACTTCAAAAATCATGCAAAACACTTCTAACACCTTCAGATATGTTTCCCTGTGTTGCAAAATAGGTTTTATTCATGCACAGAGTGTAAATTTAAAGTGGGACCAAGATTCAGCTTGCATTGCCTGAACCAACTTTGTTCTGCGCTGAAAAGCTGTTTTCTGACATTTCAGGGTCAAACTTCAAAAATCATGCAAAACACTTCTAACAACTTCAGATATGTTTCTCTGTGTTGCAAAATAGCTTTTATTCATGCACAGACTGCAAAGTTAAAGTGGGACAGAGATTCAGCTTGCATTGCTGTAACCAGCTTTGTTCTGCGCTGAAAAGCTGTTTTCTGACATTTCAGGGTCTAACTTCAAAAATCATGCAAAACACTTCTAACACCTTCAGATATGTTTCTCTGTGTTGCAAAATAGCTTTTATTCATGCACAGAGTGTAAATTTAAAGTGGGACCAAGATTCAGCTTGCATTGCCTGAACCAACTTTGTTCTGCGCTGAAAAGCTGTTTTCTGACATTTCAGGGTCTAACTTCAAAAATCATGCAAAACACTTCTAACACCTTCAGATATGTTTCTCTGTGTTGCAAAATAGGTTTTATTCATGCACAGACTGCAAAGTTAAAGTGGGACAGAGATTCAGCTTGCATTGCCTGAACCAACTTTGTTCTGCGCTGAAACGCTGTTTTCTGACATTTCAGGGTCTAACTTCAAAAATCATGCAAAACACTTCTAACACCTTCAGATATGTTTCTCTGTGTTGCAAAATAGGTTTTATTCATGCACAGAGTGTAAATTTAAAGTGAGACAGAGATTCAGCTTGCATTGCCTGAACCAACTTTTTTCTGCGCTGAAAAGCTGTTTTCTGACATTTCAGGGTCTGACTTCAAAAATCATGCAAAACACTTCTAACACCTTCAGATATGTTTCCCTGTGTTGCAAAATAGGTTTTATTCATGCACAGAGTGTAAATTTAAAGTGAGACAGAGATTCAGCTTGCATTGCCTGAACCAACTTTTTTCTGCGCTGAAAAGCTGTTTTCTGACATTTCAGGGTCTGACTTCAAAAATCATGCAAAACACTTCTAACACCTTCAGATATGTTTCCCTGTGTTGCAAAATAGGTTTTATTCATGCACAGAGTGTAAATTTAAAGTGGGACCAAGATTCAGCTTGCATTGCCTGAACCAACTTTGTTCTGCGCTGAAAAGCTGTTTTCTGACATTTCAGGGTCAAACTTCAAAAATCATGCAAAACACTTCTAACACCTTCAGATATGTTTCTCTGTGTTGCAAAATAGCTTTTATTCATGCACAGACTGCAAAGTTAAAGTGGGACAGAGATTCAGCTTGCATTGCTGTAACCAGCTTTGTTCTGCGCTGAAAAGCTGTTTTCTGACATTTCAGGGTCTAACTTCAAAAATCATGCAAAACACTTCTAACACCTTCAGATATGTTTCTCTGCGTTGCAAAATAGCTTTTATTCATGCACAGAGTGTAAATTTAAAGTGGGACCAAGATTCAGCTTGCATTGCCTGAACCAACTTTGTTCTGCGCTGAAAAGCTGTTTTCTGACATTTCAGGGTCTAACTTCAAAAATCATGCAAAACACTTCTAACACCTTCAGATATGTTTCTCTGTGTTGCAAAATAGCTTTTATTCATGCACAGACTGCAAAGTTAAAGTGGGACAGAGATTCAGCTTGCTTTGCTGGAACCAGCTTTGTTCTGCGCTGAAAAGCTGTTTTCTGACATTTCAGGGTCTAACTTCAAAAATCATGCAAAACACTTCTAACACCTTCAGATATGTTTCTCTGTGTTGCAAAATAGGTTTTATTCATGCACAGACTGCAAAGTTAAAGTGGGACAGAGATTCAGCTTGCATTGCCTGAACCAACTTTGTTCTGCGCTGAAACGCTGTTTTCTGACATTTCTGGGTCTAACTTCAAAAATCATGCAAAACACTTCTAACACCTTCAGATATGTTTCTCTGTGTTGCAAAATAGGTTTTATTCATGCACAGACTGCAAAGTTAAAGTGGGACAGAGATTCAGCTTGCATTGCCTGAACCAACTTTGTTCTGCGCTGAAACGCTGTTTTCTGACATTTGAGGGTCTAACTTCAAAAATCATGCAAAACACTTCTAACACCTTCAGATATGTTTCTCTGTGTTGCAAAATAGCTTTTATTCATGCACAGAGTGTAAATTTAAAGTGAGACAGAGATTCAGCTTGCATTGCCTGAACCAACTTTTTTCTGCGCTGAAAAGCTGTTTTCTGACATTTCAGGGTCTAACTTCAAAAATCATGCAAAACACTTCTAACACCTTCAGATATGTTTCTCTGTGTTGCAAAATAGCTTTTATTCATGCACAGACTGCAAAGTTAAAGTGGGACAGAGATTCAGCTTGCATTGCTGTAACCAGCTTTGTTCTGCGCTGAAAAGCTGTTTTCTGACATTTCAGGGTCTAACTTCAAAAATCATGCAAAACACTTCTAACACCTTCAGATATGTTTCTCTGTGTTGCAAAATAGCTTTTATTCATGCACAGAGTGTAAATTTAAAGTGGGACCAAGATTCAGCTTGCATTGCCTGAACCAACTTTGTTCTGCGCTGAAAAGCTGTTTTCTGACATTTCAGGGTCTAACTTCAAAAATCATGCAAAACACTTCTAACACCTTCAGATATGTTTCTCTGTGTTGCAAAATAGGTTTTATTCATGCACAGACTGCAAAGTTAAAGTGGGACAGAGATTCAGCTTGCTTTGCTGGAACCAGCTTTGTTCTGCGCTGAAAAGCTGTTTTCTGACATTTCAGGGTCTAACTTCAAAAATCATGCAAAACACTTCTAACACCTTCAGATATGTTTCTCTGTGTTGCAAAATAGGTTTTATTCATGCACAGACTGCAAAGTTAAAGTGGGACAGAGATTCAGCTTGCATTGCCTGAACCAACTTTGTTCTGCGCTGAAACGCTGTTTTCTGACATTTGAGGGTCTAACTTCAAAAATCATGCAAAACACTTCTAACACCTTCAGATATGTTTCTCTGTGTTGCAAAATAGCTTTTATTCATGCACAGAGTGTAAATTTAAAGTGAGACAGAGATTCAGCTTGCATTGCCTGAACCAACTTTTTTCTGCGCTGAAAAGCTGTTTTCTGACATTTCAGGGTCTAACTTCAAAAATCATGCAAAACACTTCTAACACCTTCAGATATGTTTCCCTGTGTTGCAAAATAGGTTTTATTCATGCACAGAGTGTAAATTTAAAGTGGGACCAAGATTCAGCTTGCATTGCCTGAACCAACTTTGTTCTGCGCTGAAAAGCTGTTTTCTGACATTTCAGGGTCAAACTTCAAAAATCATGCAAAACACTTCTAACAACTTCAGATATGTTTCTCTGTGTTGCAAAATAGCTTTTATTCATGCACAGACTGCAAAGTTAAAGTGGGACAGAGATTCAGCTTGCATTGCTGTAACCAGCTTTGTTCTGCGCTGAAAAGCTGTTTTCTGACATTTCAGGGTCTAACTTCAAAAATCATGCAAAACACTTCTAACACCTTCAGATATGTTTCTCTGTGTTGCAAAATAGCTTTTATTCATGCACAGAGTGTAAATTTAAAGTGGGACCAAGATTCAGCTTGCATTGCCTGAACCAACTTTGTTCTGCGCTGAAAAGCTGTTTTCTGACATTTCAGGGTCTAACTTCAAAAATCATGCAAAACACTTCTAACACCTTCAGATATGTTTCTCTGTGTTGCAAAATAGGTTTTATTCATGCACAGACTGCAAAGTTAAAGTGGGACAGAGATTCAGCTTGCATTGCCTGAACCAACTTTGTTCTGCGCTGAAACGCTGTTTTCTGACATTTCAGGGTCTAACTTCAAAAATCATGCAAAACACTTCTAACACCTTCAGATATGTTTCTCTGTGTTGCAAAATAGGTTTTATTCATGCACAGAGTGTAAATTTAAAGTGAGACAGAGATTCAGCTTGCATTGCCTGAACCAACTTTTTTCTGCGCTGAAAAGCTGTTTTCTGACATTTCAGGGTCTGACTTCAAAAATCATGCAAAACACTTCTAACACCTTCAGATATGTTTCCCTGTGTTGCAAAATAGGTTTTATTCATGCACAGAGTGTAAATTTAAAGTGAGACAGAGATTCAGCTTGCATTGCCTGAACCAACTTTTTTCTGCGCTGAAAAGCTGTTTTCTGACATTTCAGGGTCTGACTTCAAAAATCATGCAAAACACTTCTAACACCTTCAGATATGTTTCCCTGTGTTGCAAAATAGGTTTTATTCATGCACAGAGTGTAAATTTAAAGTGGGACCAAGATTCAGCTTGCATTGCCTGAACCAACTTTGTTCTGCGCTGAAAAGCTGTTTTCTGACATTTCAGGGTCAAACTTCAAAAATCATGCAAAACACTTCTAACACCTTCAGATATGTTTCTCTGTGTTGCAAAATAGCTTTTATTCATGCACAGACTGCAAAGTTAAAGTGGGACAGAGATTCAGCTTGCATTGCTGTAACCAGCTTTGTTCTGCGCTGAAAAGCTGTTTTCTGACATTTCAGGGTCTAACTTCAAAAATCATGCAAAACACTTCTAACACCTTCAGATATGTTTCTCTGCGTTGCAAAATAGCTTTTATTCATGCACAGAGTGTAAATTTAAAGTGGGACCAAGATTCAGCTTGCATTGCCTGAACCAACTTTGTTCTGCGCTGAAAAGCTGTTTTCTGACATTTCAGGGTCTAACTTCAAAAATCATGCAAAACACTTCTAACACCTTCAGATATGTTTCTCTGTGTTGCAAAATAGCTTTTATTCATGCACAGACTGCAAAGTTAAAGTGGGACAGAGATTCAGCTTGCTTTGCTGGAACCAGCTTTGTTCTGCGCTGAAAAGCTGTTTTCTGACATTTCAGGGTCTAACTTCAAAAATCATGCAAAACACTTCTAACACCTTCAGATATGTTTCTCTGTGTTGCAAAATAGGTTTTATTCATGCACAGACTGCAAAGTTAAAGTGGGACAGAGATTCAGCTTGCATTGCCTGAACCAACTTTGTTCTGCGCTGAAACGCTGTTTTCTGACATTTGAGGGTCTAACTTCAAAAATCATGCAAAACACTTCTAACACCTTCAGATATGTTTCTCTGTGTTGCAAAATAGCTTTTATTCATGCACAGAGTGTAAATTTAAAGTGAGACAGAGATTCAGCTTGCATTGCCTGAACCAACTTTTTTCTGCGCTGAAAAGCTGTTTTCTGACATTTCAGGGTCTAACTTCAAAAATCATGCAAAACACTTCTAACACCTTCAGATATGTTTCTCTGTGTTGCAAAATAGCTTTTATTCATGCACAGACTGCAAAGTTAAAGTGGGACAGAGATTCAGCTTGCATTGCTGTAACCAGCTTTGTTCTGCGCTGAAAAGCTGTTTTCTGACATTTCAGGGTCTAACTTCAAAAATCATGCAAAACACTTCTAACACCTTCAGATATGTTTCTCTGTGTTGCAAAATAGCTTTTATTCATGCACAGAGTGTAAATTTAAAGTGGGACCAAGATTCAGCTTGCATTGCCTGAACCAACTTTGTTCTGCGCTGAAAAGCTGTTTTCTGACATTTCAGGGTCTAACTTCAAAAATCATGCAAAACACTTCTAACACCTTCAGATATGTTTCTCTGTGTTGCAAAATAGGTTTTATTCATGCACAGACTGCAAAGTTAAAGTGGGACAGAGATTCAGCTTGCTTTGCTGGAACCAGCTTTGTTCTGCGCTGAAAAGCTGTTTTCTGACATTTCAGGGTCTAACTTCAAAAATCATGCAAAACACTTCTAACACCTTCAGATATGTTTCTCTGTGTTGCAAAATAGGTTTTATTCATGCACAGACTGCAAAGTTAAAGTGGGACAGAGATTCAGCTTGCATTGCCTGAACCAACTTTGTTCTGCGCTGAAACGCTGTTTTCTGACATTTGAGGGTCTAACTTCAAAAATCATGCAAAACACTTCTAACACCTTCAGATATGTTTCTCTGTGTTGCAAAATAGCTTTTATTCATGCACAGAGTGTAAATTTAAAGTGAGACAGAGATTCAGCTTGCATTGCCTGAACCAACTTTTTTCTGCGCTGAAAAGCTGTTTTCTGACATTTCAGGGTCTAACTTCAAAAATCATGCAAAACACTTCTAACACCTTCAGATATGTTTCCCTGTGTTGCAAAATAGGTTTTATTCATGCACAGAGTGTAAATTTAAAGTGAGACAGAGATTCAGCTTGCATTGCCTGAACCAACTTTTTTCTGCGCTGAAAAGCTGTTTTCTGACATTTCAGGGTCTAACTTCAAAAATCATGCAAAACACTTCTAACACCTTCAGATATGTTTCTCTGTGTTGCAAAATAGCTTTTATTCATGCACAGAGTGTAAGGTTAAAGTGGGACAGAGATTCAGCTTGCATTGCCTGAACCAACTTTGTTCTGCGCTGAAACGCTGTTTTCTGACATTTCAGGGTCTAACTTCAAAAATCATGCAAAACACTTCTAACACCTTCAGATATGTTTCTCTGTGTTGCAAAATAGGTTTTATCCATGCACAGAGTGTAAATTTAAAGTGAGACAGAGATACAGCTTGCATTGCCTGAACCAACTTTTTTCTGCGCTGAAAAGCTGTTTTCTGACATTTCAGGGTCTGACTTCAAAAATCATGCAAAACACTTCTAACACCTTCAGATATGTTTCCCTGTGTTGCAAAATAGGTTTTATTCATGCACAGAGTGTAAATTTAAAGTGAGACAGAGATTCAGCTTGCATTGCCTGAACCAACTTTTTTCTGCGCTGAAAAGCTGTTTTCTGACATTTCAGGGTCTAACTTCAAAAATCATGCAAAACACTTCTAACACCTTCAGATATGTTTCTCTGTGTTGCAAAATAGCTTTTATTCATGCACAGAGTGTAAATTTAAAGTGGGACCAAGATTCAGCTTGCATTGCCTGAACCAACTTTGTTCTGCGCTGAAAAGCTGTTTTCTGACATTTCAGGGTCTAACTTCAAAAATCATGCAAAACACTTCTAACACCTTCAGATATGTTTCTCTGTGTTGCAAAATAGGTTTTATTCATGCACAGACTGCAAAGTTAAAGTGGGACAGAGATTCAGCTTGCATTGCTGTAACCAGCTTTGTTCTGCGCTGAAAAGCTGTTTTCTGACATTTCAGGGTCTAACTTCAAAAATCATGCAAAACACTTCTAACACCTTCAGATATGTTTCTCTGTGTTGCAAAATAGCTTTTATTCATGCACAGAGTGTAAATTTAAAGTGGGACCAAGATTCAGCTTGCATTGCCTGAACCAACTTTGTTCTGCGCTGAAAAGCTGTTTTCTGACATTTCAGGGTCTAACTTCAAAAATCATGCAAAACACTTCTAACACCTTCAGATATGTTTCTCTGTGTTGCAAAATAGGTTTTATTCATGCACAGACTGCAAAGTTAAAGTGGGACAGAGATTCAGCTTGCATTGCTGTAACCAGCTTTGTTCTGCGCTGAAAAGCTGTTTTCTGACATTTCAGGGTCTAACTTCAAAAATCATGCAAAACACTTCTAACACCTTCAGATATGTTTCTCTGTGTTGCAAAATAGCTTTTATTCATGCACAGAGTGTAAATTTAAAGTGGGACCAAGATTCAGCTTGCATTGCCTGAACCAACTTTGTTCTGCGCTGAAAAGCTGTTTTCTGACATTTCAGGGTCTAACTTCAAAAATCATGCAAAACACTTCTAACACCTTCAGATATGTTTCTCTGTGTTGCAAAATAGGTTTTATTCATGCACAGACTGCAAAGTTAAAGTGGGACAGAGATTCAGCTTGCATTGCTGGAACCAGCTTTGTTCTGCGCTGAAAAGCTGTTTTCTGACATTTCAGGGTCTAACTTCAAAAATCATGCAAAACACTTCTAACACCTTCAGATATGTTTCTCTGTGTTGCAAAATAGGTTTTATTCATGCACAGACTGCAAAGTTAAAGTGGGACAGAGATTCAGCTTGCATTGCCTGAACCAACTTTGTTCTGCGCTGAAACGCTGTTTTCTGACATTTCAGGGTCTAACTTCAAAAATCATGCAAAACACTTCTAACACCTTCAGATATGTTTCTCTGTGTTGCAAAATAGGTTTTATTCATGCACAGAGTGTAAATTTAAAGTGAGACAGAGATTCAGCTTGCATTGCCTGAACCAACTTTTTTCTGCGCTGAAAAGCTGTTTTCTGACATTTCAGGGTCTAACTTCAAAAATCATGCAAAACACTTCAAACACCTTCAGATATGTTTCCCTGTGTTGCAAAATAGGTTTTATTCATGCACAGAGTGTAAATTTAAAGTGAGACAGAGATTCAGCTTGCATTGCCTGAACCAACTTTTTTCTGCGCTGAAAAGCTGTTTTCTGACATTTCAGGGTCTAACTTCAAAAATCATGCAAAACACTTCTAACACCTTCAGATATGTTTCTCTGTGTTGCAAAATAGCTTTTATTCATGCACAGAGTGTAAATTTAAAGTGGGACCAAGATTCAGCTTGCATTGCCTGAACCAACTTTGTTCTGCGCTGAAAAGCTGTTTTCTGACATTTCAGGGTCTAACTTCAAAAATCATGCAAAACACTTCTAACACCTTCAGATATGTTTCTCTGTGTTGCAAAATAGGTTTTATTCATGCACAGACTGCAAAGTTAAAGTGGGACAGAGATTTAGCTTGCATTGCTGTAACCAGCTTTGTTCTGCGCTGAAAAGCTGTTTTCTGACATTTCAGGGTCTAACTTCAAAAATCATGCAAAACACTTCTAACACCTTCAGATATGTTTCTCTGTGTTGCAAAATAGCTTTTATTCATGCACAGAGTGTAAATTTAAAGTGGGACCAAGATTCAGCTTGCATTGCCTGAACCAACTTTGTTCTGCGCTGAAAAGCTGTTTTCTGACATTTCAGGGTCAAACTTCAAAAATCATGCAAAACACTTCTAACACCTTCAGATATGTTTCTCTGTGTTGCAAAATAGCTTTTATTCATGCACAGACTGCAAAGTTAAAGTGGGACAGAGATTCAGCTTGCATTGCTGTAACCAGCTTTGTTCTGCGCTGAAAAGCTGTTTTCTGACATTTCAGGGTCTAACTTCAAAAATCATGCAAAACACTTCTAACACCTTCAGATATGTTTCTCTGTGTTGCAAAATAGCTTTTATTCATGCACAGAGTGTAAATTTAAAGTGGGACCAAGATTCAGCTTGCATTGCCTGAACCAACTTTGTTCTGCGCTGAAAAGCTGTTTTCTGACATTTCAGGGTCTAACTTCAAAAATCATGCAAAACACTTCTAACACCTTCAGATATGTTTCTCTGTGTTGCAAAATAGGTTTTATTCATGCACAGACTGCAAAGTTAAAGTGGGACAGAGATTCAGCTTGCTTTGCTGGAACCAGCTTTGTTCTGCGCTGAAAAGCTGTTTTCTGACATTTCAGGGTCTAACTTCAAAAATCATGCAAAACACTTCTAACACCTTCAGATATGTTTCCCTGTGTTGCAAAATAGGTTTTATTCATGCACAGAGTGTAAATTTAAAGTGGGACCAAGATTCAGCTTGCATTGCCTGAACCAACTTTGTTCTGCGCTGAAAAGCTGTTTTCTGACATTTCAGGGTCTAACTTCAAAAATCATGCAAAACACTTCTAACACCTTCAGATATGTTTCTCTGTGTTGCAAAATAGCTTTTATTCATGCACAGAGTGTAAATTTAAAGTGGGACCAAGATTCAGCTTGCATTGCCTGAACCAACTTTGTTCTGCGCTGAAAAGCTGTTTTCTGACATTTCAGGGTCTAACTTCAAAAATCATGCAAAACACTTCTAACACCTTCAGATATGTTTCTCTGTGTTGCAAAATAGGTTTTATTCATGCACAGACTGCAAAGTTAAAGTGGGACAGAGATTCAGCTTGCATTGCTGGAACCAGCTTTGTTCTGCGCTGAAAAGCTGTTTTCTGACATTTCAGGGTCTAACTTCAAAAATCATGCAAAACACTTCTAACACCTTCAGATATGTTTCTCTGTGTTGCAAAATAGGTTTTATTCATGCACAGACTGCAAAGTTAAAGTGGGACAGAGATTCAGCTTGCATTGCCTGAACCAACTTTGTTCTGCGCTGAAACGCTGTTTTCTGACATTTCTGGGTCTAACTTCAAAAATCATGCAAAACACTTCTAACACCTTCAGATATGTTTCTCTGTGTTGCAAAATAGGTTTTATTCATGCACAGACTGCAAAGTTAAAGTGGGACAGAGATTCAGCTTGCATTGCCTGAACCAACTTTGTTCTGCGCTGAAACGCTGTTTTCTGACATTTGAGGGTCTAACTTCAAAAATCATGCAAAACACTTCTAACACCTTCAGATATGTTTCTCTGTGTTGCAAAATAGCTTTTATTCATGCACAGAGTGTAAATTTAAAGTGAGACAGAGATTCAGCTTGCATTGCCTGAACCAACTTTTTTCTGCGCTGAAAAGCTGTTTTCTGACATTTCAGGGTCTAACTTCAAAAATCATGCAAAACACTTCTAACACCTTCAGATATGTTTCTCTGTGTTGCAAAATAGCTTTTATTCATGCACAGACTGCAAAGTTAAAGTGGGACAGAGATTCAGCTTGCATTGCTGTAACCAGCTTTGTTCTGCGCTGAAAAGCTGTTTTCTGACATTTCAGGGTCTAACTTCAAAAATCATGCAAAACACTTCTAACACCTTCAGATATGTTTCTCTGTGTTGCAAAATAGGTTTTATTCATGCACAGACTGCAAAGTTAAAGTGGGACAGAGATTCAGCTTGCATTGCCTGAACCAACTTTGTTCTGCGCTGAAACGCTGTTTTCTGACATTTCTGGGTCTAACTTCAAAAATCATGCAAAACACTTCTAACACCTTCAGATATGTTTCTCTGTGTTGCAAAATAGGTTTTATTCATGCACAGACTGCAAAGTTAAAGTGGGACAGAGATTCAGCTTGCATTGCCTGAACCAACTTTGTTCTGCGCTGAAACGCTGTTTTCTGACATTTGAGGGTCTAACTTCAAAAATCATGCAAAACACTTCTAACACCTTCAGATATGTTTCTCTGTGTTGCAAAATAGCTTTTATTCATGCACAGAGTGTAAATTTAAAGTGAGACAGAGATTCAGCTTGCATTGCCTGAACCAACTTTTTTCTGCGCTGAAAAGCTGTTTTCTGACATTTCAGGGTCTAACTTCAAAAATCATGCAAAACACTTCTAACACCTTCAGATATGTTTCTCTGTGTTGCAAAATAGCTTTTATTCATGCACAGACTGCAAAGTTAAAGTGGGACAGAGATTCAGCTTGCATTGCTGTAACCAGCTTTGTTCTGCGCTGAAAAGCTGTTTTCTGACATTTCAGGGTCTAACTTCAAAAATCATGCAAAACACTTCTAACACCTTCAGATATGTTTCTCTGTGTTGCAAAATAGCTTTTATTCATGCACAGAGTGTAAATTTAAAGTGGGACCAAGATTCAGCTTGCATTGCCTGAACCAACTTTGTTCTGCGCTGAAAAGCTGTTTTCTGACATTTCAGGGTCTAACTTCAAAAATCATGCAAAACACTTCTAACACCTTCAGATATGTTTCTCTGTGTTGCAAAATAGGTTTTATTCATGCACAGACTGCAAAGTTAAAGTGGGACAGAGATTCAGCTTGCTTTGCTGGAACCAGCTTTGTTCTGCGCTGAAAAGCTGTTTTCTGACATTTCAGGGTCTAACTTCAAAAATCATGCAAAACACTTCTAACACCTTCAGATATGTTTCTCTGTGTTGCAAAATAGGTTTTATTCATGCACAGACTGCAAAGTTAAAGTGGGACAGAGATTCAGCTTGCATTGCCTGAACCAACTTTGTTCTGCGCTGAAACGCTGTTTTCTGACATTTGAGGGTCTAACTTCAAAAATCATGCAAAACACTTCTAACACCTTCAGATATGTTTCTCTGTGTTGCAAAATAGCTTTTATTCATGCACAGAGTGTAAATTTAAAGTGAGACAGAGATTCAGCTTGCATTGCCTGAACCAACTTTTTTCTGCGCTGAAAAGCTGTTTTCTGACATTTCAGGGTCTAACTTCAAAAATCATGCAAAACACTTCTAACACCTTCAGATATGTTTCCCTGTGTTGCAAAATAGGTTTTATTCATGCACAGAGTGTAAATTTAAAGTGGGACCAAGATTCAGCTTGCATTGCCTGAACCAACTTTGTTCTGCGCTGAAAAGCTGTTTTCTGACATTTCAGGGTCAAACTTCAAAAATCATGCAAAACACTTCTAACAACTTCAGATATGTTTCTCTGTGTTGCAAAATAGCTTTTATTCATGCACAGACTGCAAAGTTAAAGTGGGACAGAGATTCAGCTTGCATTGCTGTAACCAGCTTTGTTCTGCGCTGAAAAGCTGTTTTCTGACATTTCAGGGTCTAACTTCAAAAATCATGCAAAACACTTCTAACACCTTCAGATATGTTTCTCTGTGTTGCAAAATAGCTTTTATTCATGCACAGACTGCAAAGTTAAAGTGGGACAGAGATTCAGCTTGCATTGCTGTAACCAGCTTTGTTCTGCGCTGAAAAGCTGTTTTCTGACATTTCAGGGTCTAACTTCAAAAATCATGCAAAACACTTCTAACACCTTCAGATATGTTTCTCTGTGTTGCAAAATAGCTTTTATTCATGCACAGAGTGTAAATTTAAAGTGGGACCAAGATTCAGCTTGCATTGCCTGAACCAACTTTGTTCTGCGCTGAAAAGCTGTTTTCTGACATTTCAGGGTCTAACTTCAAAAATCATGCAAAACACTTCTAACACCTTCAGATATGTTTCTCTGTGTTGCAAAATAGGTTTTATTCATGCACAGACTGCAAAGTTAAAGTGGGACAGAGATTCAGCTTGCATTGCTGGAACCAGCTTTGTTCTGCGCTGAAAAGCTGTTTTCTGACATTTCAGGGTCTAACTTCAAAAATCATGCAAAACACTTCTAACACCTTCAGATATGTTTCTCTGTGTTGCAAAATAGGTTTTATTCATGCACAGACTGCAAAGTTAAAGTGGGACAGAGATTCAGCTTGCATTGCTGTAACCAGCTTTGTTCTGCGCTGAAAAGCTGTTTTCTGACATTTCAGGGTCTAACTTCAAAAATCATGCAAAACACTTCTAACACCTTCAGATATGTTTCTCTGTGTTGCAAAATAGCTTTTATTCATGCACAGAGTGTAAATTTAAAGTGGGACCAAGATTCAGCTTGCATTGCCTGAACCAACTTTGTTCTGCGCTGAAAAGCTGTTTTCTGACATTTCAGGGTCTAACTTCAAAAATCATGCAAAACACTTCTAACACCTTCAGATATGTTTCTCTGTGTTGCAAAATAGGTTTTATTCATGCACAGACTGCAAAGTTAAAGTGGGACAGAGATTCAGCTTGCATTGCTGGAACCAGCTTTGTTCTGCGCTGAAAAGCTGTTTTCTGACATTTCAGGGTCTAACTTCAAAAATCATGCAAAACACTTCTAACACCTTCAGATATGTTTCTCTGTGTTGCAAAATAGGTTTTATTCATGCACAGACTGCAAAGTTAAAGTAGGACAGAGATTCAGCTTGCATTGCCTGAACCAACTTTGTTCTGCGCTGAAACGCTGTTTTCTGACATTTCAGGGTCTAACTTCAAAAATCATGCAAAACACTTCTAACACCTTCAGATATGTTTCTCTGTGTTGCAAAATAGGTTTTATTCATGCACAGAGTGTAAATTTAAAGTGAGACAGAGATTCAGCTTGCATTGCCTGAACCAACTTTTTTCTGCGCTGAAAAGCTGTTTTCTGACATTTGAGGGTCTAACTTCAAAAATCATGCAAAACACTTCAAACACCTTCAGATATGTTTCCCTGTGTTGCAAAATAGGTTTTATTCATGCACAGAGTGTAAATTTAAAGTGAGACAGAGATTCAGCTTGCATTGCCTGAACCAACTTTTTTCTGCGCTGAAAAGCTGTTTTCTGACATTTCAGGGTCTAACTTCAAAAATCATGCAAAACACTTCTAACACCTTCAGATATGTTTCTCTGTGTTGCAAAATAGCTTTTATTCATGCACAGAGTGTAAATTTAAAGTGGGACCAAGATTCAGCTTGCATTGCCTGAACCAACTTTGTTCTGCGCTGAAAAGCTGTTTTCTGACATTTCAGGGTCTAACTTCAAAAATCATGCAAAACACTTCTAACACCTTCAGATATGTTTCTCTGTGTTGCAAAATAGGTTTTATTCATGCACAGACTGCAAAGTTAAAGTGGGACAGAGATTTAGCTTGCATTGCTGTAACCAGCTTTGTTCTGCGCTGAAAAGCTGTTTTCTGACATTTCAGGGTCTAACTTCAAAAATCATGCAAAACACTTCTAACACCTTCAGATATGTTTCTCTGTGTTGCAAAATAGCTTTTATTCATGCACAGAGTGTAAATTTAAAGTGGGACCAAGATTCAGCTTGCATTGCCTGAACCAACTTTGTTCTGCGCTGAAAAGCTGTTTTCTGACATTTCAGGGTCAAACTTCAAAAATCATGCAAAACACTTCTAACACCTTCAGATATGTTTCTCTGTGTTGCAAAATAGCTTTTATTCATGCACAGACTGCAAAGTTAAAGTGGGACAGAGATTCAGCTTGCATTGCTGTAACCAGCTTTGTTCTGCGCTGAAAAGCTGTTTTCTGACATTTCAGGGTCTAACTTCAAAAATCATGCAAAACACTTCTAACACCTTCAGATATGTTTCTCTGTGTTGCAAAATAGCTTTTATTCATGCACAGAGTGTAAATTTAAAGTGGGACCAAGATTCAGCTTGCATTGCCTGAACCAACTTTGTTCTGCGCTGAAAAGCTGTTTTCTGACATTTCAGGGTCTAACTTCAAAAATCATGCAAAACACTTCTAACACCTTCAGATATGTTTCTCTGTGTTGCAAAATAGGTTTTATTCATGCACAGACTGCAAAGTTAAAGTGGGACAGAGATTCAGCTTGCTTTGCTGGAACCAGCTTTGTTCTGCGCTGAAAAGCTGTTTTCTGACATTTCAGGGTCTAACTTCAAAAATCATGCAAAACACTTCTAACACCTTCAGATATGTTTCCCTGTGTTGCAAAATAGGTTTTATTCATGCACAGAGTGTAAATTTAAAGTGGGACCAAGATTCAGCTTGCATTGCCTGAACCAACTTTGTTCTGCGCTGAAAAGCTGTTTTCTGACATTTCAGGGTCTAACTTCAAAAATCATGCAAAACACTTCTAACACCTTCAGATATGTTTCTCTGTGTTGCAAAATAGCTTTTATTCATGCACAGAGTGTAAATTTAAAGTGGGACCAAGATTCAGCTTGCATTGCCTGAACCAACTTTGTTCTGCGCTGAAAAGCTGTTTTCTGACATTTCAGGGTCTAACTTCAAAAATCATGCAAAACACTTCTAACACCTTCAGATATGTTTCTCTGTGTTGCAAAATAGGTTTTATTCATGCACAGACTGCAAAGTTAAAGTGGGACAGAGATTCAGCTTGCATTGCTGGAACCAGCTTTGTTCTGCGCTGAAAAGCTGTTTTCTGACATTTCAGGGTCTAACTTCAAAAATCATGCAAAACACTTCTAACACCTTCAGATATGTTTCCCTGTGTTGCAAAATAGGTTTTATTCATGCACAGAGTGTAAATTTAAAGTGGGACCAAGATTCAGCTTGCATTGCCTGAACCAACTTTGTTCTGCGCTGAAAAGCTGTTTTCTGACATTTCAGGGTCTAACTTCAAAAATCATGCAAAACACTTCTAACACCTTCAGATATGTTTCTCTGTGTTGCAAAATAGCTTTTATTCATGCACAGAGTGTAAATTTAAAGTGGGACCAAGATTCAGCTTGCATTGCCTGAACCAACTTTGTTCTGCGCTGAAAAGCTGTTTTCTGACATTTCAGGGTCTAACTTCAAAAATCATGCAAAACACTTCTAACACCTTCAGATATGTTTCTCTGTGTTGCAAAATAGCTTTTATTCATGCACAGACTGCAAAGTTAAAGTGGGACAGAGATTCAGCTTGCATTGCTGTAACCAGCTTTGTTCTGCGCTGAAAAGCTGTTTTCTGACATTTCAGGGTCTAACTTCAAAAATCATGCAAAACACTTCTAACACCTTCAGATATGTTTCTCTGTGTTGCAAAATAGGTTTTATTCATGCACAGACTGCAAAGTTAAAGTGGGACAGAGATTCAGCTTGCATTGCCTGAACCAACTTTGTTCTGCGCTGAAACGCTGTTTTCTGACATTTCTGGGTCTAACTTCAAAAATCATGCAAAACACTTCTAACACCTTCAGATATGTTTCTCTGTGTTGCAAAATAGGTTTTATTCATGCACAGACTGCAAAGTTAAAGTGGGACAGAGATTCAGCTTGCATTGCCTGAACCAACTTTGTTCTGCGCTGAAACGCTGTTTTCTGACATTTGAGGGTCTAACTTCAAAAATCATGCAAAACACTTCTAACACCTTCAGATATGTTTCTCTGTGTTGCAAAATAGCTTTTATTCATGCACAGAGTGTAAATTTAAAGTGAGACAGAGATTCAGCTTGCATTGCCTGAACCAACTTTTTTCTGCGCTGAAAAGCTGTTTTCTGACATTTCAGGGTCTAACTTCAAAAATCATGCAAAACACTTCTAACACCTTCAGATATGTTTCTCTGTGTTGCAAAATAGCTTTTATTCATGCACAGACTGCAAAGTTAAAGTGGGACAGAGATTCAGCTTGCATTGCTGTAACCAGCTTTGTTCTGCGCTGAAAAGCTGTTTTCTGACATTTCAGGGTCTAACTTCAAAAATCATGCAAAACACTTCTAACACCTTCAGATATGTTTCTCTGTGTTGCAAAATAGCTTTTATTCATGCACAGAGTGTAAATTTAAAGTGGGACCAAGATTCAGCTTGCATTGCCTGAACCAACTTTGTTCTGCGCTGAAAAGCTGTTTTCTGACATTTCAGGGTCTAACTTCAAAAATCATGCAAAACACTTCTAACACCTTCAGATATGTTTCTCTGTGTTGCAAAATAGGTTTTATTCATGCACAGACTGCAAAGTTAAAGTGGGACAGAGATTCAGCTTGCTTTGCTGGAACCAGCTTTGTTCTGCGCTGAAAAGCTGTTTTCTGACATTTCAGGGTCTAACTTCAAAAATCATGCAAAACACTTCTAACACCTTCAGATATGTTTCTCTGTGTTGCAAAATAGGTTTTATTCATGCACAGACTGCAAAGTTAAAGTGGGACAGAGATTCAGCTTGCATTGCCTGAACCAACTTTGTTCTGCGCTGAAACGCTGTTTTCTGACATTTGAGGGTCTAACTTCAAAAATCATGCAAAACACTTCTAACACCTTCAGATATGTTTCTCTGTGTTGCAAAATAGCTTTTATTCATGCACAGAGTGTAAATTTAAAGTGAGACAGAGATTCAGCTTGCATTGCCTGAACCAACTTTTTTCTGCGCTGAAAAGCTGTTTTCTGACATTTCAGGGTCTAACTTCAAAAATCATGCAAAACACTTCTAACACCTTCAGATATGTTTCCCTGTGTTGCAAAATAGGTTTTATTCATGCACAGAGTGTAAATTTAAAGTGGGACCAAGATTCAGCTTGCATTGCCTGAACCAACTTTGTTCTGCGCTGAAAAGCTGTTTTCTGACATTTCAGGGTCAAACTTCAAAAATCATGCAAAACACTTCTAACAACTTCAGATATGTTTCTCTGTGTTGCAAAATAGCTTTTTTTCATGCACAGACTGCAAAGTTAAAGTGGGACAGAGATTCAGCTTGCATTGCTGTAACCAGCTTTGTTCTGCGCTGAAAAGCTGTTTTCTGACATTTCAGGGTCTAACTTCAAAAATCATGCAAAACACTTCTAACACCTTCAGATATGTTTCTCTGTGTTGCAAAATAGCTTTTATTCATGCACAGACTGCAAAGTTAAAGTGGGACAGAGATTCAGCTTGCATTGCTGTAACCAGCTTTGTTCTGCGCTGAAAAGCTGTTTTCTGACATTTCAGGGTCTAACTTCAAAAATCATGCAAAACACTTCTAACACCTTCAGATATGTTTCTCTGTGTTGCAAAATAGCTTTTATTCATGCACAGAGTGTAAATTTAAAGTGGGACCAAGATTCAGCTTGCATTGCCTGAACCAACTTTGTTCTGCGCTGAAAAGCTGTTTTCTGACATTTCAGGGTCTAACTTCAAAAATCATGCAAAACACTTCTAACACCTTCAGATATGTTTCTCTGTGTTGCAAAATAGGTTTTATTCATGCACAGACTGCAAAGTTAAAGTGGGACAGAGATTCAGCTTGCATTGCTGGAACCAGCTTTGTTCTGCGCTGAAAAGCTGTTTTCTGACATTTCAGGGTCTAACTTCAAAAATCATGCAAAACACTTCTAACACCTTCAGATATGTTTCTCTGTGTTGCAAAATAGGTTTTATTCATGCACAGACTGCAAAGTTAAAGTGGGACAGAGATTCAGCTTGCATTGCTGTAACCAGCTTTGTTCTGCGCTGAAAAGCTGTTTTCTGACATTTCAGGGTCTAACTTCAAAAATCATGCAAAACACTTCTAACACCTTCAGATATGTTTCTCTGTGTTGCAAAATAGCTTTTATTCATGCACAGAGTGTAAATTTAAAGTGGGACCAAGATTCAGCTTGCATTGCCTGAACCAACTTTGTTCTGCGCTGAAAAGCTGTTTTCTGACATTTCAGGGTCTAACTTCAAAAATCATGCAAAACACTTCTAACACCTTCAGATATGTTTCTCTGTGTTGCAAAATAGGTTTTATTCATGCACAGACTGCAAAGTTAAAGTGGGACAGAGATTCAGCTTGCATTGCTGGAACCAGCTTTGTTCTGCGCTGAAAAGCTGTTTTCTGACATTTCAGGGTCTAACTTCAAAAATCATGCAAAACACTTCTAACACCTTCAGATATGTTTCTCTGTGTTGCAAAATAGGTTTTATTCATGCACAGACTGCAAAGTTAAAGTAGGACAGAGATTCAGCTTGCATTGCCTGAACCAACTTTGTTCTGCGCTGAAACGCTGTTTTCTGACATTTCAGGGTCTAACTTCAAAAATCATGCAAAACACTTCTAACACCTTCAGATATGTTTCTCTGTGTTGCAAAATAGGTTTTATTCATGCACAGAGTGTAAATTTAAAGTGAGACAGAGATTCAGCTTGCATTGCCTGAACCAACTTTTTTCTGCGCTGAAAAGCTGTTTTCTGACATTTGAGGGTCTAACTTCAAAAATCATGCAAAACACTTCAAACACCTTCAGATATGTTTCCCTGTGTTGCAAAATAGGTTTTATTCATGCACAGAGTGTAAATTTAAAGTGAGACAGAGATTCAGCTTGCATTGCCTGAACCAACTTTTTTCTGCGCTGAAAAGCTGTTTTCTGACATTTCAGGGTCTAACTTCAAAAATCATGCAAAACACTTCTAACACCTTCAGATATGTTTCTCTGTGTTGCAAAATAGCTTTTATTCATGCACAGAGTGTAAATTTAAAGTGGGACCAAGATTCAGCTTGCATTGCCTGAACCAACTTTGTTCTGCGCTGAAAAGCTGTTTTCTGACATTTCAGGGTCTAACTTCAAAAATCATGCAAAACACTTCTAACACCTTCAGATATGTTTCTCTGTGTTGCAAAATAGGTTTTATTCATGCACAGACTGCAAAGTTAAAGTGGGACAGAGATTTAGCTTGCATTGCTGTAACCAGCTTTGTTCTGCGCTGAAAAGCTGTTTTCTGACATTTCAGGGTCTAACTTCAAAAATCATGCAAAACACTTCTAACACCTTCAGATATGTTTCTCTGTGTTGCAAAATAGCTTTTATTCATGCACAGAGTGTAAATTTAAAGTGGGACCAAGATTCAGCTTGCATTGCCTGAACCAACTTTGTTCTGCGCTGAAAAGCTGTTTTCTGACATTTCAGGGTCAAACTTCAAAAATCATGCAAAACACTTCTAACACCTTCAGATATGTTTCTCTGTGTTGCAAAATAGCTTTTATTCATGCACAGACTGCAAAGTTAAAGTGGGACAGAGATTCAGCTTGCATTGCTGTAACCAGCTTTGTTCTGCGCTGAAAAGCTGTTTTCTGACATTTCAGGGTCTAACTTCAAAAATCATGCAAAACACTTCTAACACCTTCAGATATGTTTCTCTGTGTTGCAAAATAGCTTTTATTCATGCACAGAGTGTAAATTTAAAGTGGGACCAAGATTCAGCTTGCATTGCCTGAACCAACTTTGTTCTGCGCTGAAAAGCTGTTTTCTGACATTTCAGGGTCTAACTTCAAAAATCATGCAAAACACTTCTAACACCTTCAGATATGTTTCTCTGTGTTGCAAAATAGGTTTTATTCATGCACAGACTGCAAAGTTAAAGTGGGACAGAGATTCAGCTTGCTTTGCTGGAACCAGCTTTGTTCTGCGCTGAAAAGCTGTTTTCTGACATTTCAGGGTCTAACTTCAAAAATCATGCAAAACACTTCTAACACCTTCAGATATGTTTCCCTGTGTTGCAAAATAGGTTTTATTCATGCACAGAGTGTAAATTTAAAGTGGGACCAAGATTCAGCTTGCATTGCCTGAACCAACTTTGTTCTGCGCTGAAAAGCTGTTTTCTGACATTTCAGGGTCTAACTTCAAAAATCATGCAAAACACTTCTAACACCTTCAGATATGTTTCTCTGTGTTGCAAAATAGCTTTTATTCATGCACAGAGTGTAAATTTAAAGTGGGACCAAGATTCAGCTTGCATTGCCTGAACCAACTTTGTTCTGCGCTGAAAAGCTGTTTTCTGACATTTCAGGGTCTAACTTCAAAAATCATGCAAAACACTTCTAACACCTTCAGATATGTTTCTCTGTGTTGCAAAATAGGTTTTATTCATGCACAGACTGCAAAGTTAAAGTGGGACAGAGATTCAGCTTGCATTGCTGGAACCAGCTTTGTTCTGCGCTGAAAAGCTGTTTTCTGACATTTCAGGGTCTAACTTCAAAAATCATGCAAAACACTTCTAACACCTTCAGATATGTTTCTCTGTGTTGCAAAATAGGTTTTATTCATGCACAGACTGCAAAGTTAAAGTGGGACAGAGATTCAGCTTGCATTGCCTGAACCAACTTTGTTCTGCGCTGAAACGCTGTTTTCTGACATTTCTGGGTCTAACTTCAAAAATCATGCAAAACACTTCTAACACCTTCAGATATGTTTCTCTGTGTTGCAAAATAGGTTTTATTCATGCACAGACTGCAAAGTTAAAGTGGGACAGAGATTCAGCTTGCATTGCCTGAACCAACTTTGTTCTGCGCTGAAACGCTGTTTTCTGACATTTGAGGGTCTAACTTCAAAAATCATGCAAAACACTTCTAACACCTTCAGATATGTTTCTCTGTGTTGCAAAATAGCTTTTATTCATGCACAGAGTGTAAATTTAAAGTGGGACCAAGATTCAGCTTGCATTGCCTGAACCAACTTTGTTCTGCGCTGAAAAGCTGTTTTCTGACATTTCAGGGTCTAACTTCAAAAATCATGCAAAACACTTCTAACACCTTCAGATATGTTTCTCTGTGTTGCAAAATAGGTTTTATTCATGCACAGACTGCAAAGTTAAAGTGGGACAGAGATTTAGCTTGCATTGCTGTAACCAGCTTTGTTCTGCGCTGAAAAGCTGTTTTCTGACATTTCAGGGTCTAACTTCAAAAATCATGCAAAACACTTCTAACACCTTCAGATATGTTTCTCTGTGTTGCAAAATAGCTTTTATTCATGCACAGAGTGTAAATTTAAAGTGGGACCAAGATTCAGCTTGCATTGCCTGAACCAACTTTGTTCTGCGCTGAAAAGCTGTTTTCTGACATTTCAGGGTCAAACTTCAAAAATCATGCAAAACACTTCTAACACCTTCAGATATGTTTCTCTGTGTTGCAAAATAGCTTTTATTCATGCACAGACTGCAAAGTTAAAGTGGGACAGAGATTCAGCTTGCATTGCTGTAACCAGCTTTGTTCTGCGCTGAAAAGCTGTTTTCTGACATTTCAGGGTCTAACTTCAAAAATCATGCAAAACACTTCTAACACCTTCAGATATGTTTCTCTGTGTTGCAAAATAGCTTTTATTCATGCACAGAGTGTAAATTTAAAGTGGGACCAAGATTCAGCTTGCATTGCCTGAACCAACTTTGTTCTGCGCTGAAAAGCTGTTTTCTGACATTTCAGGGTCTAACTTCAAAAATCATGCAAAACACTTCTAACACCTTCAGATATGTTTCTCTGTGTTGCAAAATAGGTTTTATTCATGCACAGACTGCAAAGTTAAAGTGGGACAGAGATTCAGCTTGCTTTGCTGGAACCAGCTTTGTTCTGCGCTGAAAAGCTGTTTTCTGACATTTCAGGGTCTAACTTCAAAAATCATGCAAAACACTTCTAACACCTTCAGATATGTTTCCCTGTGTTGCAAAATAGGTTTTATTCATGCACAGAGTGTAAATTTAAAGTGGGACCAAGATTCAGCTTGCATTGCCTGAACCAACTTTGTTCTGCGCTGAAAAGCTGTTTTCTGACATTTCAGGGTCTAACTTCAAAAATCATGCAAAACACTTCTAACACCTTCAGATATGTTTCTCTGTGTTGCAAAATAGCTTTTATTCATGCACAGAGTGTAAATTTAAAGTGGGACCAAGATTCAGCTTGCATTGCCTGAACCAACTTTGTTCTGCGCTGAAAAGCTGTTTTCTGACATTTCAGGGTCTAACTTCAAAAATCATGCAAAACACTTCTAACACCTTCAGATATGTTTCTCTGTGTTGCAAAATAGGTTTTATTCATGCACAGACTGCAAAGTTAAAGTGGGACAGAGATTCAGCTTGCATTGCTGGAACCAGCTTTGTTCTGCGCTGAAAAGCTGTTTTCTGACATTTCAGGGTCTAACTTCAAAAATCATGCAAAACACTTCTAACACCTTCAGATATGTTTCTCTGTGTTGCAAAATAGGTTTTATTCATGCACAGACTGCAAAGTTAAAGTGGGACAGAGATTCAGCTTGCATTGCCTGAACCAACTTTGTTCTGCGCTGAAACGCTGTTTTCTGACATTTGAGGGTCTAACTTCAAAAATCATGCAAAACACTTCTAACACCTTCAGATATGTTTCTCTGTGTTGCAAAATAGCTTTTATTCATGCACAGAGTGTAAATTTAAAGTGAGACAGAGATTCAGCTTGCATTGCCTGAACCAACTTTTTTCTGCGCTGAAAAGCTGTTTTCTGACATTTCAGGGTCTAACTTCAAAAATCATGCAAAACACTTCTAACACCTTCAGATATGTTTCTCTGTGTTGCAAAATAGCTTTTATTCATGCACAGAGTGTAAATTTAAAGTGAGACAGAGATTCAGCTTGCATTGCCTGAACCAACTTTTTTCTGCGCTGAAAAGCTGTTTTCTGACATTTCAGGGTCTAACTTCAAAAATCATGCAAAACACTTCTAACACCTTCAGATATGTTTCTCTGTGTTGCAAAATAGCTTTTATTCATGCACAGACTGCAAAGTTAAAGTGGGACAGAGATTCAGCTTGCATTGCTGTAACCAGCTTTGTTCTGCGCTGAAAAGCTGTTTTCTGACATTTCAGGGTCTAACTTCAAAAATCATGCAAAACACTTCTAACACCTTCAGATATGTTTCTCTGTGTTGCAAAATAGCTTTTATTCATGCACAGAGTGTAAATTTAAAGTGGGACCAAGATTCAGCTTGCATTGCCTGAACCAACTTTGTTCTGCGCTGAAAAGCTGTTTTCTGACATTTCAGGGTCTAACTTCAAAAATCATGCAAAACACTTCTAACACCTTCAGATATGTTTCTCTGTGTTGCAAAATAGGTTTTATTCATGCACAGACTGCAAAGTTAAAGTGGGACAGAGATTCAGCTTGCTTTGCTGGAACCAGCTTTGTTCTGCGCTGAAAAGCTGTTTTCTGACATTTCAGGGTCTAACTTCAAAAATCATGCAAAACACTTCTAACACCTTCAGATATGTTTCTCTGTGTTGCAAAATAGGTTTTATTCATGCACAGACTGCAAAGTTAAAGTGGGACAGAGATTCAGCTTGCATTGCCTGAACCAACTTTGTTCTGCGCTGAAACGCTGTTTTCTGACATTTGAGGGTCTAACTTCAAAAATCATGCAAAACACTTCTAACACCTTCAGATATGTTTCTCTGTGTTGCAAAATAGCTTTTATTCATGCACAGAGTGTAAATTTAAAGTGAGACAGAGATTCAGCTTGCATTGCCTGAACCAACTTTTTTCTGCGCTGAAAAGCTGTTTTCTGACATTTCAGGGTCTAACTTCAAAAATCATGCAAAACACTTCTAACACCTTCAGATATGTTTCCCTGTGTTGCAAAATAGGTTTTATTCATGCACAGAGTGTAAATTTAAAGTGGGACCAAGATTCAGCTTGCATTGCCTGAACCAACTTTGTTCTGCGCTGAAAAGCTGTTTTCTGACATTTCAGGGTCAAACTTCAAAAATCATGCAAAACACTTCTAACAACTTCAGATATGTTTCTCTGTGTTGCAAAATAGCTTTTATTCATGCACAGACTGCAAAGTTAAAGTGGGACAGAGATTCAGCTTGCATTGCTGTAACCAGCTTTGTTCTGCGCTGAAAAGCTGTTTTCTGACATTTCAGGGTCTAACTTCAAAAATCATGCAAAACACTTCTAACACCTTCAGATATGTTTCTCTGTGTTGCAAAATAGCTTTTATTCATGCACAGAGTGTAAATTTAAAGTGGGACCAAGATTCAGCTTGCATTGCCTGAACCAACTTTGTTCTGCGCTGAAAAGCTGTTTTCTGACATTTCAGGGTCTAACTTCAAAAATCATGCAAAACACTTCTAACACCTTCAGATATGTTTCTCTGTGTTGCAAAATAGGTTTTATTCATGCACAGACTGCAAAGTTAAAGTGGGACAGAGATTCAGCTTGCATTGCCTGAACCAACTTTGTTCTGCGCTGAAACGCTGTTTTCTGACATTTCAGGGTCTAACTTCAAAAATCATGCAAAACACTTCTAACACCTTCAGATATGTTTCTCTGTGTTGCAAAATAGGTTTTATTCATGCACAGAGTGTAAATTTAAAGTGAGACAGAGATTCAGCTTGCATTGCCTGAACCAACTTTTTTCTGCGCTGAAAAGCTGTTTTCTGACATTTCAGGGTCTGACTTCAAAAATCATGCAAAACACTTCTAACACCTTCAGATATGTTTCCCTGTGTTGCAAAATAGGTTTTATTCATGCACAGAGTGTAAATTTAAAGTGAGACAGAGATTCAGCTTGCATTGCCTGAACCAACTTTTTTCTGCGCTGAAAAGCTGTTTTCTGACATTTCAGGGTCTAACTTCAAAAATCATGCAAAACACTTCTAACACCTTCAGATATGTTTCTCTGTGTTGCAAAATAGGTTTTATTCATGCACAGACTGCAAAGTTAAAGTGGGACAGAGATTCAGCTTGCATTGCCTGAACCAACTTTGTTCTGCGCTGAAACGCTGTTTTCTGACATTTGAGGGTCTAACTTCAAAAATCATGCAAAACACTTCTAACACCTTCAGATATGTTTCCCTGTGTTGCAAAATAGCTTTTATTCATGCACAGAGTGTAAATTTAAAGTGATACAGAGATTCAGCTTGCATTGCCTGAACCAACTTTTTTCTGCGCTGAAAAGCTGTTTTCTGACATTTCAGGGTCTAACTTCAAAAATCATGCAAAACACTTCTAACACCTTCAGATATGTTTCCCTGTGTTGCAAAATAGGTTTTATTCATGCACAGAGTGTAAATTTAAAGTGGGACCAAGATTCAGCTTGCATTGCCTGAACCAACTTTGTTCTGCGCTGAAAAGCTGTTTTCTGACATTTCAGGGTCAAACTTCAAAAATCATGCAAAACACTTCTAACAACTTCAGATATGTTTCTCTGTGTTGCAAAATAGCTTTTATTCATGCACAGACTGCAAAGTTAAAGTGGGACAGAGATTCAGCTTGCATTGCTGTAACCAGCTTTGTTCTGCGCTGAAAAGCTGTTTTCTGACATTTCAGGGTCTAACTTCAAAAATCATGCAAAACACTTCTAACACCTTCAGATATGTTTCTCTGTGTTGCAAAATAGCTTTTATTCATGCACAGAGTGTAAATTTAAAGTGGGACCAAGATTCAGCTTGCATTGCCTGAACCAACTTTGTTCTGCGCTGAAAAGCTGTTTTCTGACATTTCAGGGTCTAACTTCAAAAATCATGCAAAACACTTCTAACACCTTCAGATATGTTTCTCTGTGTTGCAAAATAGGTTTTATTCATGCACAGACTGCAAAGTTAAAGTGGGACAGAGATTCAGCTTGCATTGCCTGAACCAACTTTGTTCTGCGCTGAAACGCTGTTTTCTGACATTTCAGGGTCTAACTTCAAAAATCATGCAAAACACTTCTAACACCTTCAGATATGTTTCTCTGTGTTGCAAAATAGGTTTTATTCATGCACAGAGTGTAAATTTAAAGTGAGACAGAGATTCAGCTTGCATTGCCTGAACCAACTTTTTTCTGCGCTGAAAAGCTGTTTTCTGACATTTCAGGGTCTGACTTCAAAAATCATGCAAAACACTTCTAACACCTTCAGATATGTTTCCCTGTGTTGCAAAATAGGTTTTATTCATGCACAGAGTGTAAATTTAAAGTGAGACAGAGATTCAGCTTGCATTGCCTGAACCAACTTTTTTCTGCGCTGAAAAGCTGTTTTCTGACATTTCAGGGTCTAACTTCAAAAATCATGCAAAACACTTCTAACACCTTCAGATATGTTTCTCTGTGTTGCAAAATAGCTTTTATTCATGCACAGAGTGTAAATTTAAAGTGGGACCAAGATTCAGCTTGCATTGCCTGAACCAACTTTGTTCTGCGCTGAAAAGCTGTTTTCTGACATTTCAGGGTCTAACTTCAAAAATCATGCAAAACACTTCTAACACCTTCAGATATGTTTCTCTGTGTTGCAAAATAGGTTTTATTCATGCACAGACTGCAAAGTTAAAGTGGGACAGAGATTCAGCTTGCATTGCTGTAACCAGCTTTGTTCTGCGCTGAAAAGCTGTTTTCTGACATTTCAGGGTCTAACTTCAAAAATCATGCAAAACACTTCTAACACCTTCAGATATGTTTCTCTGTGTTGCAAAATAGCTTTTATTCATGCACAGAGTGTAAATTTAAAGTGGGACCAAGATTCAGCTTGCATTGCCTGAACCAACTTTGTTCTGCGCTGAAAAGCTGTTTTCTGACATTTCAGGGTCTAACTTCAAAAATCATGCAAAACACTTCTAACACCTTCAGATATGTTTCCCTGTGTTGCAAAATAGGTTTTATTCATGCACAGAGTGTAAATTTAAAGTGAGACAGAGATTCAGCTTGCATTGCCTGAACCAACTTTTTTCTGCGCTGAAAAGCTGTTTTCTGACATTTCAGGGTCTAACTTCAAAAATCATGCAAAACACTTCTAACACCTTCAGATATGTTTCTCTGTGTTGCAAAATAGGTTTTATTCATGCACAGACTGCAAAGTTAAAGTGGGACAGAGATTTAGCTTGCATTGCTGTAACCAGCTTTGTTCTGCGCTGAAAAGCTGTTTTCTGACATTTCAGGGTCTAACTTCAAAAATCATGCAAAACACTTCTAACACCTTCAGATATGTTTCTCTGTGTTGCAAAATAGCTTTTATTCATGCACAGAGTGTAAATTTAAAGTGGGACCAAGATTCAGCTTGCATTGCCTGAACCAACTTTGTTCTGCGCTGAAAAGCTGTTTTCTGACATTTCAGGGTCAAACTTCAAAAATCATGCAAAACACTTCTAACACCTTCAGATATGTTTCTCTGTGTTGCAAAATAGGTTTTATTCATGCACAGACTGCAAAGTTAAAGTGGGACAGAGATTCAGCTTGCTTTGCTGGAACCAGCTTTGTTCTGCGCTGAAAAGCTGTTTTCTGACATTTCAGGGTCTAACTTCAAAAATCATGCAAAACACTTCTAACACCTTCAGATATGTTTCTCTGTGTTGCAAAATAGGTTTTATTCATGCACAGACTGCAAAGTTAAAGTGGGACAGAGATTCAGCTTGCATTGCCTGAACCAACTTTGTTCTGCGCTGAAACGCTGTTTTCTGACATTTGAGGGTCTAACTTCAAAAATCATGCAAAACACTTCTAACACCTTCAGATATGTTTCTCTGTGTTGCAAAATAGCTTTTATTCATGCACAGAGTGTAAATTTAAAGTGAGACAGAGATTCAGCTTGCATTGCCTGAACCAACTTTTTTCTGCGCTGAAAAGCTGTTTTCTGACATTTCAGGGTCTAACTTCAAAAATCATGCAAAACACTTCTAACACCTTCAGATATGTTTCTCTGTGTTGCAAAATAGCTTTTATTCATGCACAGACTGCAAAGTTAAAGTGGGACAGAGATTCAGCTTGCATTGCTGTAACCAGCTTTGTTCTGCGCTGAAAAGCTGTTTTCTGACATTTCAGGGTCTAACTTCAAAAATCATGCAAAACACTTCTAACACCTTCAGATATGTTTCTCTGTGTTGCAAAATAGCTTTTATTCATGCACAGAGTGTAAATTTAAAGTGGGACCAAGATTCAGCTTGCATTGCCTGAACCAACTTTGTTCTGAGCTGAAAAGCTGTTTTCTGACATTTCAGGGTCTAACTTCAAAAATCATGCAAAACACTTCTAACACCTTCAGATATGTTTCTCTGTGTTGCAAAATAGGTTTTATTCATGCACAGACTGCAAAGTTAAAGTGGGACAGAGATTCAGCTTGCTTTGCTGGAACCAGCTTTGTTCTGCGCTGAAAAGCTGTTTTCTGACATTTCAGGGTCTAACTTCAAAAATCATGCAAAACACTTCTAACACCTTCAGATATGTTTCTCTGTGTTGCAAAATAGGTTTTATTCATGCACAGACTGCAAAGTTAAAGTGGGACAGAGATTCAGCTTGCATTGCCTGAACCAACTTTGTTCTGCGCTGAAACGCTGTTTTCTGACATTTGAGGGTCTAACTTCAAAAATCATGCAAAACACTTCTAACACCTTCAGATATGTTTCTCTGTGTTGCAAAATAGCTTTTATTCATGCACAGAGTGTAAATTTAAAGTGAGACAGAGATTCAGCTTGCATTGCCTGAACCAACTTTTTTCTGCGCTGAAAAGCTGTTTTCTGACATTTCAGGGTCTAACTTCAAAAATCATGCAAAACACTTCTAACACCTTCAGATATGTTTCCCTGTGTTGCAAAATAGGTTTTATTCATGCACAGAGTGTAAATTTAAAGTGAGACAGAGATTCAGCTTGCATTGCCTGAACCAACTTTTTTCTGCGCTGAAAAGCTGTTTTCTGACATTTCAGGGTCTAACTTCAAAAATCATGCAAAACACTTCTAACACCTTCAGATATGTTTCTCTGTGTTGCAAAATAGCTTTTATTCATGCACAGAGTGTAAAGTTAAAGTGGGACAGAGATTCAGCTTGCATTGCCTGAACCAACTTTGTTCTGCGCTGAAACGCTGTTTTCTGACATTTCAGGGTCTAACTTCAAAAATCATGCAAAACACTTCTAACACCTTCAGATATGTTTCTCTGTGTTGCAAAATAGGTTTTATCCATGCACAGAGTGTAAATTTAAAGTGAGACAGAGATTCAGCTTGCATTGCCTGAACCAACTTTTTTCTGCGCTGAAAAGCTGTTTTCTGACATTTCAGGGTCTGACTTCAAAAATCATGCAAAACACTTCTAACACCTTCAGATATGTTTCCCTGTGTTGCAAAATAGTTTTTATTCATGCACAGAGTGTAAATTTAAAGTGGGACCAAGATTCAGCTTGCATTGCCTGAACCAACTTTGTTCTGCGCTGAAAAGCTGTTTTCTGACATTTCAGGGTCAAACTTCAAAAATCATGCAAAACACTTCTAACACCTTCAGATATGTTTCTCTGTGTTGCAAAATAGCTTTTATTCATGCACAGACTGCAAAGTTAAAGTGGGACAGAGATTCAGCTTGCATTGCTGTAACCAGCTTTGTTCTGCGCTGAAAAGCTGTTTTCTGACATTTCAGGGTCTAACTTCAAAAATCATGCAAAACACTTCTAACACCTTCAGATATATTTCTCTGCGTTGCAAAATAGCTTTTATTCATGCACAGAGTGTAAATTTAAAGTGGGACCAAGATTCAGCTTGCATTGCCTGAACCAACTTTGTTCTGCGCTGAAAAGCTGTTTTCTGACATTTCAGGGTCTAACTTCAAAAATCATGCAAAACACTTCTAACACCTTCAGATATGTTTCTCTGTGTTGCAAAATAGGTTTTATTCATGCACAGACTGCAAAGTTAAAGTGGGACAGAGATTCAGCTTGCTTTGCTGGAACCAGCTTTGTTCTGCGCTGAAAAGCTGTTTTCTGACATTTCAGGGTCTAACTTCAAAAATCATGCAAAACACTTCTAACACCTTCAGATATGTTTCTCTGTGTTGCAAAATAGGTTTTATTCATGCACAGACTGCAAAGTTAAAGTGGGACAGAGATTCAGCTTGCATTGCCTGAACCAACTTTGTTCTGCGCTGAAACGCTGTTTTCTGACATTTGAGGGTCTAACTTCAAAAATCATGCAAAACACTTCTAACACCTTCAGATATGTTTCTCTGTGTTGCAAAATAGCTTTTATTCATGCACAGAGTGTAAATTTAAAGTGAGACAGAGATTCAGCTTGCATTGCCTGAACCAACTTTTTTCTGCGCTGAAAAGCTGTTTTCTGACATTTCAGGGTCTAACTTCAAAAATCATGCAAAACACTTCTAACACCTTCAGATATGTTTCTCTGTGTTGCAAAATAGCTTTTATTCATGCACAGACTGCAAAGTTAAAGTGGGACAGAGATTCAGCTTGCATTGCTGTAACCAGCTTTGTTCTGCGCTGAAAAGCTGTTTTCTGACATTTCAGGGTCTAACTTCAAAAATCATGCAAAACACTTCTAACACCTTCAGATATGTTTCTCTGTGTTGCAAAATAGCTTTTATTCATGCACAGAGTGTAAATTTAAAGTGGGACCAAGATTCAGCTTGCATTGCCTGAACCAACTTTGTTCTGCGCTGAAAAGCTGTTTTCTGACATTTCAGGGTCTAACTTCAAAAATCATGCAAAACACTTCTAACACCTTCAGATATGTTTCTCTGTGTTGCAAAATAGGTTTTATTCATGCACAGACTGCAAAGTTAAAGTGGGACAGAGATTCAGCTTGCTTTGCTGGAACCAGCTTTGTTCTGCGCTGAAAAGCTGTTTTCTGACATTTCAGGGTCTAACTTCAAAAATCATGCAAAACACTTCTAACACCTTCAGATATGTTTCTCTGTGTTGCAAAATAGGTTTTATTCATGCACAGACTGCAAAGTTAAAGTGGGACAGAGATTCAGCTTGCATTGCCTGAACCAACTTTGTTCTGCGCTGAAACGCTGTTTTCTGACATTTGAGGGTCTAACTTCAAAAATCATGCAAAACACTTCTAACACCTTCAGATATGTTTCTCTGTGTTGCAAAATAGCTTTTATTCATGCACAGAGTGTAAATTTAAAGTGAGACAGAGATTCAGCTTGCATTGCCTGAACCAACTTTTTTCTGCGCTGAAAAGCTGTTTTCTGACATTTCAGGGTCTAACTTCAAAAATCATGCAAAACACTTCTAACACCTTCAGATATGTTTCCCTGTGTTGCAAAATAGGTTTTATTCATGCACAGAGTGTAAATTTAAAGTGAGACAGAGATTCAGCTTGCATTGCCTGAACCAACTTTTTTCTGCGCTGAAAAGCTGTTTTCTGACATTTCAGGGTCTAACTTCAAAAATCATGCAAAACACTTCTAACACCTTCAGATATGTTTCTCTGTGTTGCAAAATAGCTTTTATTCATGCACAGAGTGTAAAGTTAAAGTGGGACAGAGATTCAGCTTGCATTGCCTGAACCAACTTTGTTCTGCGCTGAAACGCTGTTTTCTGACATTTCAGGGTCTAACTTCAAAAATCATGCAAAACACTTCTAACACCTTCAGATATGTTTCTCTGTGTTGCAAAATAGGTTTTATCCATGCACAGAGTGTAAATTTAAAGTGAGACAGAGATTCAGCTTGCATTGCCTGAACCAACTTTTTTCCGCGCTGAAAAGCTGTTTTCTGACATTTCAGGGTCTGACTTCAAAAATCATGCAAAACACTTCTAACACCTTCAGATATGTTTCCCTGTGTTGCAAAATAGGTTTTATTCATGCACAGAGTGTAAATTTAAAGTGGGACCAAGATTCAGCTTGCATTGCCTGAACCAACTTTGTTCTGCGCTGAAAAGCTGTTTTCTGACATTTCAGGGTCAAACTTCAAAAATCATGCAAAACACTTCTAACACCTTCAGATATGTTTCTCTGTGTTGCAAAATAGGTTTTATTCATGCACAGACTGCAAAGTTAAAGTGGGACAGAGATTCAGCTTGCTTTGCTGGAACCAGCTTTGTTCTGCGCTGAAAAGCTGTTTTCTGACATTTCAGGGTCTAACTTCAAAAATCATGCAAAACACTTCTAACACCTTCAGATATGTTTCTCTGTGTTGCAAAATAGGTTTTATTCATGCACAGACTGCAAAGTTAAAGTGGGACAGAGATTCAGCTTGCATTGCCTGAACCAACTTTGTTCTGCGCTGAAACGCTGTTTTCTGACATTTGAGGGTCTAACTTCAAAAATCATGCAAAACACTTCTAACACCTTCAGATATGTTTCTCTGTGTTGCAAAATAGCTTTTATTCATGCACAGAGTGTAAATTTAAAGTGAGACAGAGATTCAGCTTGCATTGCCTGAACCAACTTTTTTCTGCGCTGAAAAGCTGTTTTCTGACATTTCAGGGTCTAACTTCAAAAATCATGCAAAACACTTCTAACACCTTCAGATATGTTTCTCTGTGTTGCAAAATAGCTTTTATTCATGCACAGACTGCAAAGTTAAAGTGGGACAGAGATTCAGCTTGCATTGCTGTAACCAGCTTTGTTCTGCGCTGAAAAGCTGTTTTCTGACATTTCAGGGTCTAACTTCAAAAATCATGCAAAACACTTCTAACACCTTCAGATATGTTTCTCTGTGTTGCAAAATAGCTTTTATTCATGCACAGAGTGTAAATTTAAAGTGGGACCAAGATTCAGCTTGCATTGCCTGAACCAACTTTGTTCTGCGCTGAAAAGCTGTTTTCTGACATTTCAGGGTCTAACTTCAAAAATCATGCAAAACACTTCTAACACCTTCAGATATGTTTCTCTGTGTTGCAAAATAGGTTTTATTCATGCACAGACTGCAAAGTTAAAGTGGGACAGAGATTCAGCTTGCTTTGCTGGAACCAGCTTTGTTCTGCGCTGAAAAGCTGTTTTCTGACATTTCAGGGTCTAACTTCAAAAATCATGCAAAACACTTCTAACACCTTCAGATATGTTTCTCTGTGTTGCAAAATAGCTTTTATTCATGCACAGAGTGTAAAGTTAAAGTGGGACAGAGATTCAGCTTGCATTGCCTGAACCAACTTTGTTCTGCGCTGAAACGCTGTTTTCTGACATTTCAGGGTCTAACTTCAAAAATCATGCAAAACACTTCTAACACCTTCAGATATGTTTCTCTGTGTTGCAAAATAGGTTTTATCCATGCACAGAGTGTAAATTTAAAGTGAGACAGAGATTCAGCTTGCATTGCCTGAACCAACTTTTTTCTGCGCTGAAAAGCTGTTTTCTGACATTTCAGGGTCTGACTTCAAAAATCATGCAAAACACTTCTAACACCTTCAGATATGTTTCCCTGTGTTGCAAAATAGGTTTTATTCATGCACAGAGTGTAAATTTAAAGTGGGACCAAGATTCAGCTTGCATTGCCTGAACCAACTTTGTTCTGCGCTGAAAAGCTGTTTTCTGACATTTCAGGGTCAAACTTCAAAAATCATGCAAAACACTTCTAACACCTTCAGATATGTTTCTCTGTGTTGCAAAATAGCTTTTATTCATGCACAGACTGCAAAGTTAAAGTGGGACAGAGATTCAGCTTGCATTGCTGTAACCAGCTTTGTTCTGCGCTGAAAAGCTGTTTTCTGACATTTCAGGGTCTAACTTCAAAAATCATGCAAAACACTTCTAACACCTTCAGATATGTTTCTCTGCGTTGCAAAATAGCTTTTATTCATGCACAGAGTGTAAATTTAAAGTGGGACCAAGATTCAGCTTGCATTGCCTGAACCAACTTTGTTCTGCGCTGAAAAGCTGTTTTCTGACATTTCAGGGTCTAACTTCAAAAATCATGCAAAACACTTCTAACACCTTCAGATATGTTTCTCTGTGTTGCAAAATAGGTTTTATTCATGCACAGACTGCAAAGTTAAAGTGGGACAGAGATTCAGCTTGCTTTGCTGGAACCAGCTTTGTTCTGCGCTGAAAAGCTGTTTTCTGACATTTCAGGGTCTAACTTCAAAAATCATGCAAAACACTTCTAACACCTTCAGATATGTTTCTCTGTGTTGCAAAATAGGTTTTATTCATGCACAGACTGCAAAGTTAAAGTGGGACAGAGATTCAGCTTGCATTGCCTGAACCAACTTTGTTCTGCGCTGAAACGCTGTTTTCTGACATTTGAGGGTCTAACTTCAAAAATCATGCAAAACACTTCTAACACCTTCAGATATGTTTCTCTGTGTTGCAAAATAGCTTTTATTCATGCACAGAGTGTAAATTTAAAGTGAGACAGAGATTCAGCTTGCATTGCCTGAACCAACTTTTTTCTGCGCTGAAAAGCTGTTTTCTGACATTTCAGGGTCTAACTTCAAAAATCATGCAAAACACTTCTAACACCTTCAGATATGTTTCTCTGTGTTGCAAAATAGCTTTTATTCATGCACAGACTGCAAAGTTAAAGTGGGACAGAGATTCAGCTTGCATTGCTGTAACCAGCTTTGTTCTGCGCTGAAAAGCTGTTTTCTGACATTTCAGGGTCTAACTTCAAAAATCATGCAAAACACTTCTAACACCTTCAGATATGTTTCTCTGTGTTGCAAAATAGCTTTTATTCATGCACAGAGTGTAAATTTAAAGTGGGACCAAGATTCAGCTTGCATTGCCTGAACCAACTTTGTTCTGCGCTGAAAAGCTGTTTTCTGACATTTCAGGGTCTAACTTCAAAAATCATGCAAAACACTTCTAACACCTTCAGATATGTTTCTCTGTGTTGCAAAATAGGTTTTATTCATGCACAGACTGCAAAGTTAAAGTGGGACAGAGATTCAGCTTGCTTTGCTGGAACCAGCTTTGTTCTGCGATGAAAAGCTGTTTTCTGACATTTCAGGGTCTAACTTCAAAAATCATGCAAAACACTTCTAACACCTTCAGATATGTTTCTCTGTGTTGCAAAATAGGTTTTATTCATGCACAGACTGCAAAGTTAAAGTGGGACAGAGATTCAGCTTGCATTGCCTGAACCAACTTTGTTCTGCGCTGAAACGCTGTTTTCTGACATTTGAGGGTCTAACTTCAAAAATCATGCAAAACACTTCTAACACCTTCAGATATGTTTCTCTGTGTTGCAAAATAGCTTTTATTCATGCACAGAGTGTAAATTTAAAGTGAGACAGAGATTCAGCTTGCATTGCCTGAACCAACTTTTTTCTGCGCTGAAAAGCTGTTTTCTGACATTTCAGGGTCTAACTTCAAAAATCATGCAAAACACTTCTAACACCTTCAGATATGTTTCCCTGTGTTGCAAAATAGGTTTTATTCATGCACAGAGTGTAAATTTAAAGTGAGACAGAGATTCAGCTTGCATTGCCTGAACCAACTTTTTTCTGCGCTGAAAAGCTGTTTTCTGACATTTCAGGGTCTAACTTCAAAAATCATGCAAAACACTTCTAACACCTTCAGATATGTTTCTCTGTGTTGCAAAATAGCTTTTATTCATGCACAGAGTGTAAAGTTAAAGTGGGACAGAGATTCAGCTTGCATTGCCTGAACCAACTTTGTTCTGCGCTGAAACGCTGTTTTCTGACATTTCAGGGTCTAACTTCAAAAATCATGCAAAACACTTCTAACACCTTCAGATATGTTTCTCTGTGTTGCAAAATAGGTTTTATCCATGCACAGAGTGTAAATTTAAAGTGAGACAGAGATTCAGCTTGCATTGCCTGAACCAACTTTTTTCTGCGCTGAAAAGCTGTTTTCTGACATTTCAGGGTCTGACTTCAAAAATCATGCAAAACACTTCTAACACCTTCAGATATGTTTCCCTGTGTTGCAAAATAGGTTTTATTCATGCACAGAGTGTAAATTTAAAGTGGGACCAAGATTCAGCTTGCATTGCCTGAACCAACTTTGTTCTGCGCTGAAAAGCTGTTTTCTGACATTTCAGGGTCAAACTTCAAAAATCATGCAAAACACTTCTAACACCTTCAGATATGTTTCTCTGTGTTGCAAAATAGCTTTTATTCATGCACAGACTGCAAAGTTAAAGTGGGACAGAGATTCAGCTTGCATTGCTGTAACCAGCTTTGTTCTGCGCTGAAAAGCTGTTTTCTGACATTTCAGGGTCTAACTTCAAAAATCATGCAAAACACTTCTAACACCTTCAGATATGTTTCTCTGCGTTGCAAAATAGCTTTTATTCATGCACAGAGTGTAAATTTAAAGTGGGACCAAGATTCAGCTTGCATTGCCTGAACCAACTTTGTTCTGCGCTGAAAACCTGTTTTCTGACATTTCAGGGTCTAACTTCAAAAATCATGCAAAACACTTCTAACACCTTCAGATATGTTTCTCTGTGTTGCAAAATAGGTTTTATTCATGCACAGACTGCAAAGTTAAAGTGGGACAGAGATTCAGCTTGCTTTGCTGGAACCAGCTTTGTTCTGCGCTGAAAAGCTGTTTTCTGACATTTCAGGGTCTAACTTCAAAAATCATGCAAAACACTTCTAACACCTTCAGATATGTTTCTCTGTGTTGCAAAATAGGTTTTATTCATGCACAGACTGCAAAGTTAAAGTGGGACAGAGATTCAGCTTGCATTGCCTGAACCAACTTTGTTCTGCGCTGAAACGCTGTTTTCTGACATTTGAGGGTCTAACTTCAAAAATCATGCAAAACACTTCTAACACCTTCAGATATGTTTCTCTGTGTTGCAAAATAGCTTTTATTCATGCACAGAGTGTAAATTTAAAGTGAGACAGAGATTCAGCTTGCATTGCCTGAACCAACTTTTTTCTGCGCTGAAAAGCTGTTTTCTGACATTTCAGGGTCAAACTTCAAAAATCATGCAAAACACTTCTAACACCTTCAGATATGTTTCTCTGTGTTGCAAAATAGCTTTTATTCATGCACAGACTGCAAAGTTAAAGTGGGACAGAGATTCAGCTTGCATTGCTGTAACCAGCTTTGTTCTGCGCTGAAAAGCTGTTTTCTGACATTTCAGGGTCTAACTTCAAAAATCATGCAAAACACTTCTAACACCTTCAGATATGTTTCTCTGTGTTGCAAAATAGCTTTTATTCATGCACAGAGTGTAAATTTAAAGTGGGACCAAGATTCAGCTTGCATTGCCTGAACCAACTTTGTTCTGCGCTGAAAAGCTGTTTTCTGACATTTCAGGGTCTAACTTCAAAAATCATGCAAAACACTTCTAACACCTTCAGATATGTTTCTCTGTGTTGCAAAATAGGTTTTATTCATGCACAGACTGCAAAGTTAAAGTGGGACAGAGATTCAGCTTGCTTTGCTGGAACCAGCTTTGTTCTGCGCTGAAAAGCTGTTTTCTGACATTTCAGGGTCTAACTTCAAAAATCATGCAAAACACTTCTAACACCTTCAGATATGTTTCCCTGTGTTGCAAAATAGGTTTTATTCATGCACAGAGTGTAAATTTAAAGTGGGACCAAGATTCAGCTTGCATTGCCTGAACCAACTTTGTTCTGCGCTGAAAAGCTGTTTTCTGACATTTCAGGGTCTAACTTCAAAAATCATGCAAAACACTTCTAACACCTTCAGATATGTTTCTCTGTGTTGCAAAATAGCTTTTATTCATGCACAGAGTGTAAATTTAAAGTGGGACCAAGATTCAGCTTGCATTGCCTGAACCAACTTTGTTCTGCGCTGAAAAGCTGTTTTCTGACATTTCAGGGTCTAACTTCAAAAATCATGCAAAACACTTCTAACACCTTCAGATATGTTTCTCTGTGTTGCAAAATAGGTTTTATTCATGCACAGACTGCAAAGTTAAAGTGGGACAGAGATTCAGCTTGCATTGCTGGAACCAGCTTTGTTCTGCGCTGAAAAGCTGTTTTCTGACATTTCAGGGTCTAACTTCAAAAATCATGCAAAACACTTCTAACACCTTCAGATATGTTTCTCTGTGTTGCAAAATAGGTTTTATTCATGCACAGACTGCAAAGTTAAAGTGGGACAGAGATTCAGCTTGCATTGCCTGAACCAACTTTGTTCTGCGCTGAAACGCTGTTTTCTGACATTTGAGGGTCTAACTTCAAAAATCATGCAAAACACTTCTAACACCTTCAGATATGTTTCTCTGTGTTGCAAAATAGCTTTTATTCATGCACAGAGTGTAAATTTAAAGTGAGACAGAGATTCAGCTTGCATTGCCTGAACCAACTTTTTTCTGCGCTGAAAAGCTGTTTTCTGACACTTCAGGGTCTAACTTCAAAAATCATGCAAAACACTTCTAACACCTTCAGATATGTTTCTCTGTGTTGCAAAATAGCTTTTATTCATGCACAGACTGCAAAGTTAAAGTGGGACAGAGATTCAGCTTGCATTGCTGTAACCAGCTTTGTTCTGCGCTGAAAAGCTGTTTTCTGACATTTCAGGGTCTAACTTCAAAAATCATGCAAAACACTTCTAACACCTTCAGATATGTTTCTCTGTGTTGCAAAATAGCTTTTATTCATGCACAGAGTGTAAATTTAAAGTGGGACCAAGATTCAGCTTGCATTGCCTGAACCAACTTTGTTCTGCGCTGAAAAGCTGTTTTCTGACATTTCAGGGTCTAACTTCAAAAATCATGCAAAACACTTCTAACACCTTCAGATATGTTTCTCTGTGTTGCAAAATAGGTTTTATTCATGCACAGACTGCAAAGTTAAAGTGGGACAGAGATTCAGCTTGCTTTGCTGGAACCAGCTTTGTTCTGCGCTGAAAAGCTGTTTTCTGACATTTCAGGGTCTAACTTCAAAAATCATGCAAAACACTTCTAACACCTTCAGATATGTTTCTCTGTGTTGCAAAATAGGTTTTATTCATGCACAGACTGCAAAGTTAAAGTGGGACAGAGATTCAGCTTGCATTGCCTGAACCAACTTTGTTCTGCGCTGAAACGCTGTTTTCTGACATTTGAGGGTCTAACTTCAAAAATCATGCAAAACACTTCTAACACCTTCAGATATGTTTCTCTGTGTTGCAAAATAGCTTTTATTCATGCACAGAGTGTAAATTTAAAGTGAGACAGAGATTCAGCTTGCATTGCCTGAACCAACTTTTTTCTGCGCTGAAAAGCTGTTTTCTGACATTTCAGGGTCTAACTTCAAAAATCATGCAAAACACTTCTAACACCTTCAGATATGTTTCCCTGTGTTGCAAAATAGGTTTTATTCATGCACAGAGTGTAAATTTAAAGTGAGACAGAGATTCAGCTTGCATTGCCTGAACCAACTTTTTTCTGCGCTGAAAAGCTGTTTTCTGACATTTCAGGGTCTAACTTCAAAAATCATGCAAAACACTTCTAACACCTTCAGATATGTTTCTCTGTGTTGCAAAATAGCTTTTATTCATGCACAGAGTGTAAAGTTAAAGTGGGACAGAGATTCAGCTTGCATTGCCTGAACCAACTTTGTTCTGCGCTGAAACGCTGTTTTCTGACATTTCAGGGTCTAACTTCAAAAATCATGCAAAACACTTCTAACACCTTCAGATATGTTTCTCTGTGTTGCAAAATAGGTTTTATCCATGCACAGAGTGTAAATTTAAAGTGAGACAGAGATTCAGCTTGCATTGCCTGAACCAACTTTTTTCTGCGCTGAAAAGCTGTTTTCTGACATTTCAGGGTCTGACTTCAAAAATCATGCAAAACACTTCTAACACCTTCAGATATGTTTCCCTGTGTTGCAAAATAGGTTTTATTCATGCACAGAGTGTAAATTTAAAGTGGGACCAAGATTCAGCTTGCATTGCCTGAACCAACTTTGTTCTGCGCTGAAAAGCTGTTTTCTGACATTTCAGGGTCAAACTTCAAAAATCATGCAAAACACTTCTAACACCTTCAGATATGTTTCTCTGTGTTGCAAAATAGCTTTTATTCATGCACAGACTGCAAAGTTAAAGTGGGACAGAGATTCAGCTTGCATTGCTGTAACCAGCTTTGTTCTGCGCTGAAAAGCTGTTTTCTGACATTTCAGGGTCTAACTTCAAAAATCATGCAAAACACTTCTAACACCTTCAGATATGTTTCTCTGCGTTGCAAAATAGCTTTTATTCATGCACAGAGTGTAAATTTAAAGTGGGACCAAGATTCAGCTTGCATTGCCTGAACCAACTTTGTTCTGCGCTGAAAAGCTGTTTTCTGACATTTCAGGGTCTAACTTCAAAAATCATGCAAAACACTTCTAACACCTTCAGATATGTTTCTCTGTGTTGCAAAATAGGTTTTATTCATGCACAGACTGCAAAGTTAAAGTGGGACAGAGATTCAGCTTGCTTTGCTGGAACCAGCTTTGTTCTGCGCTGAAAAGCTGTTTTCTGACATTTCAGGGTCTAACTTCAAAAATCATGCAAAACACTTCTAACACCTTCAGATATGTTTCTCTGTGTTGCAAAATAGGTTTTATTCATGCACAGACTGCAAAGTTAAAGTGGGACAGAGATTCAGCTTGCATTGCCTGAACCAACTTTGTTCTGCGCTGAAACGCTGTTTTCTGACATTTGAGGGTCTAACTTCAAAAATCATGCAAAACACTTCTAACACCTTCAGATATGTTTCTCTGTGTTGCAAAATAGCTTTTATTCATGCACAGAGTGTAAATTTAAAGTGAGACAGAGATTCAGCTTGCATTGCCTGAACCAACTTTTTTCTGCGCTGAAAAGCTGTTTTCTGACATTTCAGGGTCTAACTTCAAAAATCATGCAAAACACTTCTAACACCTTCAGATATGTTTCTCTGTGTTGCAAAATAGCTTTTATTCATGCACAGACTGCAAAGTTAAAGTGGGACAGAGATTCAGCTTGCATTGCTGTAACCAGCTTTGTTCTGCGCTGAAAAGCTGTTTTCTGACATTTCAGGGTCTAACTTCAAAAATCATGCAAAACACTTCTAACACCTTCAGATATGTTTCTCTGTGTTGCAAAATAGCTTTTATTCATGCACAGAGTGTAAATTTAAAGTGGGACCAAGATTCAGCTTGCATTGCCTGAACCAACTTTGTTCTGCGCTGAAAAGCTGTTTTCTGACATTTCAGGGTCTAACTTCAAAAATCATGCAAAACACTTCTAACACCTTCAGATATGTTTCTCTGTGTTGCAAAATAGGTTTTATTCATGCACAGACTGCAAAGTTAAAGTGGGACAGAGATTCAGCTTGCTTTGCTGGAACCAGCTTTGTTCTGCGCTGAAAAGCTGTTTTCTGACATTTCAGGGTCTAACTTCAAAAATCATGCAAAACACTTCTAACACCTTCAGATATGTTTCTCTGTGTTGCAAAATAGGTTTTATTCATGCACAGACTGCAAAGTTAAAGTGGGACAGAGATTCAGCTTGCATTGCCTGAACCAACTTTGTTCTGCGCTGAAACGCTGTTTTCTGACATTTGAGGGTCTAACTTCAAAAATCATGCAAAACACTTCTAACACCTTCAGATATGTTTCTCTGTGTTGCAAAATAGCTTTTATTCATGCACAGAGTGTAAATTTAAAGTGAGACAGAGATTCAGCTTGCATTGCCTGAACCAACTTTTTTCTGCGCTGAAAAGCTGTTTTCTGACATTTCAGGGTCTAACTTCAAAAATCATGCAAAACACTTCTAACACCTTCAGATATGTTTCCCTGTGTTGCAAAATAGGTTTTATTCATGCACAGAGTGTAAATTTAAAGTGAGACAGAGATTCAGCTTGCATTGCCTGAACCAACTTTTTTCTGCGCTGAAAAGCTGTTTTCTGACATTTCAGGGTCTAACTTCAAAAATCATGCAAAACACTTCTAACACCTTCAGATATGTTTCTCTGTGTTGCAAAATAGCTTTTATTCATGCACAGAGTGTAAAGTTAAAGTGGGACAGAGATTCAGCTTGCATTGCCTGAACCAACTTTGTTCTGCGCTGAAACGCTGTTTTCTGACATTTCAGGGTCTAACTTCAAAAATCATGCAAAACACTTCTAACACCTTCAGATATGTTTCTCTGTGTTGCAAAATAGGTTTTATCCATGCACAGAGTGTAAATTTAAAGTGAGACCAAGATTCAGCTTGCATTGCCTGAACCAACTTTGTTCTGCGCTGAAAAGCTGTTTTCTGACATTTCAGGGTCAAACTTCAAAAATCATGCAAAACACTTCTAACACCTTCAGATATGTTTCTCTGTGTTGCAAAATAGCTTTTATTCATGCACAGACTGCAAAGTTAAAGTGGGACAGAGATTCAGCTTGCATTGCTGTAACCAGCTTTGTTCTGCGCTGAAAAGCTGTTTTCTGACATTTCAGGGTCTAACTTCAAAAATCATGCAAAACACTTCTAACACCTTCAGATATGTTTCTCTGCGTTGCAAAATAGGTTTTATTCATGCACAGAGTGTAAATTTAAAGTGGGACCAAGATTCAGCTTGCATTGCCTGAACCAACTTTGTTCTGCGCTGAAAAGCTGTTTTCTGACATTTCAGGGTCTAACTTCAAAAATCATGCAAAACACTTCTAACACCTTCAGATATGTTTCTCTGTGTTGCAAAATAGGTTTTATTCATGCACAGACTGCAAAGTTAAAGTGGGACAGAGATTCAGCTTGCTTTGCTGGAACCAGCTTTGTTCTGCGCTGAAAAGCTGTTTTCTGACATTTCAGGGTCTAACTTCAAAAATCATGCAAAACACTTCTAACACCTTCAGATATGTTTCTCTGTGTTGCAAAATAGGTTTTATTCATGCACAGACTGCAAAGTTAAAGTGGGACAGAGATTCAGCTTGCATTGCCTGAACCAACTTTGTTCTGCGCTGAAACGCTGTTTTCTGACATTTGAGGGTCTAACTTCAAAAATCATGCAAAACACTTCTAACACCTTCAGATATGTTTCTCTGTGTTGCAAAATAGCTTTTATTCATGCACAGAGTGTAAATTTAAAGTGAGACAGAGATTCAGCTTGCATTGCCTGAACCAACTTTTTTCTGCGCTGAAAAGCTGTTTTCTGACATTTCAGGGTCTAACTTCAAAAATCATGCAAAACACTTCTAACACCTTCAGATATGTTTCTCTGTGTTGCAAAATAGCTTTTATTCATGCACAGACTGCAAAGTTAAAGTGGGACAGAGATTCAGCTTGCATTGCTGTAACCAGCTTTGTTCTGCGCTGAAAAGCTGTTTTCTGACATTTCAGGGTCTAACTTCAAAAATCATGCAAAACACTTCTAACACCTTCAGATATGTTTCTCTGTGTTGCAAAATAGCTTTTATTCATGCACAGAGTGTAAATTTAAAGTGGGACCAAGATTCAGCTTGCATTGCCTGAACCAACTTTGTTCTGCGCTGAAAAGCTGTTTTCTGACATTTCAGGGTCTAACTTCAAAAATCATGCAAAACACTTCTAACACCTTCAGATATGTTTCTCTGTGTTGCAAAATAGGTTTTATTCATGCACAGACTGCAAAGTTAAAGTGGGACAGAGATTCAGCTTGCTTTGCTGGAACCAGCTTTGTTCTGCGCTGAAAAGCTGTTTTCTGACATTTCAGGGTCTAACTTCAAAAATCATGCAAAACACTTCTAACACCTTCAGATATGTTTCTCTGTGTTGCAAAATAGGTTTTATTCATGCACAGACTGCAAAGTTAAAGTGGGACAGAGATTCAGCTTGCATTGCCTGAACCAACTTTGTTCTGCGCTGAAACGCTGTTTTCTGACATTTGAGGGTCTAACTTCAAAAATCATGCAAAACACTTCTAACACCTTCAGATATGTTTCTCTGTGTTGCAAAATAGCTTTTATTCATGCACAGAGTGTAAATTTAAAGTGAGACAGAGATTCAGCTTGCATTGCCTGAACCAACTTTTTTCTGCGCTGAAAAGCTGTTTTCTGACATTTCAGGGTCTAACTTCAAAAATCATGCAAAACACTTCTAACACCTTCAGATATGTTTCCCTGTGTTGCAAAATAGGTTTTATTCATGCACAGAGTGTAAATTTAAAGTGAGACAGAGATTCAGCTTGCATTGCCTGAACCAACTTTTTTCTGCGCTGAAAAGCTGTTTTCTGACATTTTAGGGTCTAACTTCAAAAATCATGCAAAACACTTCTAACACCTTCAGATATGTTTCTCTGTGTTGCAAAATAGCTTTTATTCATGCACAGAGTGTAAAGTTAAAGTGGGACAGAGATTCAGCTTGCATTGCCTGAACCAACTTTGTTCTGCGCTGAAAAGCTGTTTTCTGACATTTCAGGGTCTAACTTCAAAAATCATGCAAAACACTTCTAACACCTTCAGATATGTTTCTCTGTGTTGCAAAATAGGTTTTATCCATGCACAGAGTGTAAATTTAAAGTGAGACAGAGATTCAGCTTGCATTGCCTGAACCAACTTTTTTCTGCGCTGAAAAGCTGTTTTCTGACATTTCAGGGTCTGACTTCAAAAATCATGCAAAACACTTCTAACACCTTCAGATATGTTTCCCTGTGTTGCAAAATAGGTTTTATTCATGCACAGAGTGTAAATTTAAAGTGAGACAGAGATTCAGCTTGCATTGCCTGAACCAACTTTTTTCTGCGCTGAAAAGCTGTTTTCTGACATTTCAGGGTCTAACTTCAAAAATCATGCAAAACACTTCTAACACCTTCAGATATGTTTCTCTGTGTTGCAAAATAGCTTTTATTCATGCACAGAGTGTAAATTTAAAGTGGGACCAAGATTCAGCTTGCATTGCCTGAACCAACTTTGTTCTGCGCTGAAAAGCTGTTTTCTGACATTTCAGGGTCTAACTTCAAAAATCATGCAAAACACTTCTAACACCTTCAGATATGTTTCTCTGTGTTGCAAAATAGGTTTTATTCATGCACAGACTGCAAAGTTAAAGTGGGACAGAGATTCAGCTTGCATTGCTGTAACCAGCTTTGTTCTGCGCTGAAAAGCTGTTTTCTGACATTTCAGGGTCTAACTTCAAAAATCATGCAAAACACTTCTAACACCTTCAGATATGTTTCTCTGTGTTGCAAAATAGCTTTTATTCATGCACAGAGTGTAAATTTAAAGTGGGACAGAGATTCAGCTTGCATTGCTGGAACCAGCTTTGTTCTGCGCTGAAAAGCTGTTTTCTGACATTTCAGGGTCTAACTTCAAAAATCATGCAAAACACTTCTAACACCTTCAGATATGTTTCTCTGTGTTGCAAAATAGGTTTTATTCATGCACAGACTGCAAAGTTAAAGTGGGACAGAGATTCAGCTTGCATTGCTGTAACCAGCTTTGTTCTGCGCTGAAAAGCTGTTTTCTGACATTTCAGGGTCTAACTTCAAAAATCATGCAAAACACTTCTAACACCTTCAGATATGTTTCTCTGTGTTGCAAAATAGCTTTTATTCATGCACAGAGTGTAAATTTAAAGTGGGACCAAGATTCAGCTTGCATTGCCTGAACCAACTTTGTTCTGCGCTGAAAAGCTGTTTTCTGACATTTCAGGGTCTAACTTCAAAAATCATGCAAAACACTTCTAACACCTTCAGATATGTTTCTCTGTGTTGCAAAATAGGTTTTATTCATGCACAGACTGCAAAGTTAAAGTGGGACAGAGATTCAGCTTGCATTGCTGGAACCAGCTTTGTTCTGCGCTGAAAAGCTGTTTTCTGACATTTCAGGGTCTAACTTCAAAAATCATGCAAAACACTTCTAACACCTTCAGATATGTTTCTCTGTGTTGCAAAATAGGTTTTATTCATGCACAGACTGCAAAGTTAAAGTGGGACAGAGATTCAGCTTGCATTGCCTGAACCAACTTTGTTCTGCGCTGAAACGCTGTTTTCTGACATTTCAGGGTCTAACTTCAAAAATCATGCAAAACACTTCTAACACCTTCAGATATGTTTCTCTGTGTTGCAAAATAGCTTTTATTCATGCACAGAGTGTAAATTTAAAGTGAGACAGAGATTCAGCTTGCATTGCCTGAACCAACTTTTTTCTGCGCTGAAAAGCTGTTTTCTGACATTTCAGGGTCTAACTTCAAAAATCATGCAAAACACTTCTAACACCTTCAGATATGTTTCCCTGTGTTGCAAAATAGGTTTTATTCATGCACAGAGTGTAAATTTAAAGTGAGACAGAGATTCAGCTTGCATTGCCTGAACCAACTTTTTTCTGCGCTGAAAAGCTGTTTTCTGACATTTCAGGGTCTAACTTCAAAAATCATGCAAAACACTTCTAACACCTTCAGATATGTTTCTTTGTGTTGCAAAATAGCTTTTATTCATGCACAGAGTGTAAATTTAAAGTGGGACCAAGATTCAGCTTGCATTGCCTGAACCAACTTTGTTCTGCGCTGAAAAGCTGTTTTCTGACATTTCAGGGTCTAACTTCAAAAATCATGCAAAACACTTCTAACACCTTCAGATATGTTTCTCTGTGTTGCAAAATAGGTTTTATTCATGCACAGACTGCAAAGTTGAAGTGGGACAGAGATTTAGCTTGCATTGCTGTAACCAGCTTTGTTCTGCGCTGAAAAGCTGTTTTCTGACATTTCAGGGTCTAACTTCAAAAATCATGCAAAACACTTCTAACACCTTCAGATATGTTTCTCTGTGTTGCAAAATAGCTTTTATTCATGCACAGAGTGTAAATTTAAAGTGGGACCAAGATTCAGCTTGCATTGCCTGAACCAACTTTGTTCTGCGCTGAAAAGCTGTTTTCTGACATTTCAGGGTCTAACTTCAAAAATCATGCAAAACACTTCTAACACCTTCAGATATGTTTCTCTGTGTTGCAAAATAGGTTTTATTCATGCACAGACTGCAAAGTTAAAGTGGGACAGAGATTCAGCTTGCATTGCTGTAACCAGCTTTGTTCTGCGCTGAAAAGCTGTTTTCTGACATTTCAGGGTCTAACTTCAAAAATCATGCAAAACACTTCTAACACCTTCAGATATGTTTCTCTGTGTTGCAAAATAGCTTTTATTCATGCACAGAGTGTAAATTTAAAGTGGGACAGAGATTCAGCTTGCATTGCTGGAACCAGCTTTGTTCTGCGCTGAAAAGCTGTTTTCTGACATTTCAGGGTCTAACTTCAAAAATCATGCAAAACACTTCTAACACCTTCAGATATGTTTCTCTGTGTTGCAAAATAGGTTTTATTCATGCACAGACTGCAAAGTTAAAGTGGGACAGAGATTCAGCTTGCATTGCTGTAACCAGCTTTGTTCTGCGCTGAAAAGCTGTTTTCTGACATTTCAGGGTCTAACTTCAAAAATCATGCAAAACACTTCTAACACCTTCAGATATGTTTCTCTGTGTTGCAAAATAGCTTTTATTCATGCACAGAGTGTAAATTTAAAGTGGGACCAAGATTCAGCTTGCATTGCCTGAACCAACTTTGTTCTGCGCTGAAAAGCTGTTTTCTGACATTTCAGGGTCTAACTTCAAAAATCATGCAAAACACTTCTAACACCTTCAGATATGTTTCTCTGTGTTGCAAAATAGGTTTTATTCATGCACAGACTGCAAAGTTAAAGTGGGGCAGAGATTCAGCTTGCATTGCTGGAACCAGCTTTGTTCTGCGCTGAAAAGCTGTTTTCTGACATTTCAGGGTCTAACTTCAAAAATCATGCAAAACACTTCTAACACCTTCAGATATGTTTCTCTGTGTTGCAAAATAGGTTTTATTCATGCACAGACTGCAAAGTTAAAGTGGGACAGAGATTCAGCTTGCATTGCCTGAACCAACTTTGTTCTGCGCTGAAACGCTGTTTTCTGACATTTCAGGGTCTAACTTCAAAAATCATGCAAAACACTTCTAACACCTTCAGATATGTTTCTCTGTGTTGCAAAATAGCTTTTATTCATGCACAGAGTGTAAATTTAAAGTGAGACAGAGATTCAGCTTGCATTGCCTGAACCAACTTTTTTCTGCGCTGAAAAGCTGTTTTCTGACATTTCAGGGTCTAACTTCAAAAATCATGCAAAACACTTCTAACACCTTCAGATATGTTTCCCTGTGTTGCAAAATAGGTTTTATTCATGCACAGAGTGTAAATTTAAAGTGAGACAGAGATTCAGCTTGCATTGCCTGAACCAACTTTTTTCTGCGCTGAAAAGCTGTTTTCTGACATTTCAGGGTCTAACTTCAAAAATCATGCAAAACACTTCTAACACCTTCAGATATGTTTCTCTGTGTTGCAAAATAGCTTTTATTCATGCACAGAGTGTAAATTTAAAGTGGGACCAAGATTCAGCTTGCATTGCCTGAACCAACTTTGTTCTGCGCTGAAAAGCTGTTTTCTGACATTTCAGGGTCTAACTTCAAAAATCATGCAAAACACTTCTAACACCTTCAGATATGTTTCTCTGTGTTGCAAAATAGGTTTTATTCATGCACAGACTGCAAAGTTGAAGTGGGACAGAGATTTAGCTTGCATTGCTGTAACCAGCTTTGTTCTGCGCTGAAAAGCTGTTTTCTGACATTTCAGGGTCTAACTTCAAAAATCATGCAAAACACTTCTAACACCTTCAGATATGTTTCTCTGTGTTGCAAAATAGCTTTTATTCATGCACAGAGTGTAAATTTAAAGTGGGACCAAGATTCAGCTTGCATTGCCTGAACCAACTTTGTTCTGCGCTGAAAAGCTGTTTTCTGACATTTCAGGGTCTAACTTCAAAAATCATGCAAAACACTTCTAACACCTTCAGATATGTTTCTCTGTGTTGCAAAATAGCTTTTATTCATGCACAGAGTGTAAATTTAAAGTGAGACAGAGATTCAGCTTGCATTGCCTGAACCAACTTTTTTCTGCGCTGAAAAGCTGTTTTCTGACATTTCAGGGTCTAACTTCAAAAATCATGCAAAACACTTCTAACACCTTCAGATATGTTTCTCTGTGTTGCAAAATAGCTTTTATTCATGCACAGAGTGTAAATTTAAAGTGAGACAGAGATTCAGCTTGCATTGCCTGAACCAACTTTTTTCTGCGCTGAAAAGCTGTTTTCTGACATTTCAGGGTCTAACTTCAAAAATCATGCAAAACACTTCTAACACCTTCAGATATGTTTCTCTGTGTTGCAAAATAGCTTTTATTCATGCACAGAGTGTAAATTTAAAGTGAGACAGAGATTCAGCTTGCATTGCCTGAACCAACTTTTTTCTGCGCTGAAAAGCTGTTTTCTGACATTTCAGGGTCTAACTTCAAAAATCATGCAAAACACTTCTAACACCTTCAGATATGTTTCTCTGTGTTGCAAAATAGCTTTTATTCATGCACAGACTGCAAAGTTAAAGTGGGACAGAGATTCAGCTTGCATTGCTGTAACCAGCTTTGTTCTGCGCTGAAAAGCTGTTTTCTGACATTTCAGGGTCTAACTTCAAAAATCATGCAAAACACTTCTAACACCTTCAGATATGTTTCTCTGTGTTGCAAAATAGCTTTTATTCATGCACAGAGTGTAAATTTAAAGTGGGACCAAGATTCAGCTTGCATTGCCTGAACCAACTTTGTTCTGCGCTGAAAAGCTGTTTTCTGACATTTCAGGGTCTAACTTCAAAAATCATGCAAAACACTTCTAACACCTTCAGATATGTTTCTCTGTGTTGCAAAATAGGTTTTATTCATGCACAGACTGCAAAGTTAAAGTGGGACAGAGATTCAGCTTGCTTTGCTGGAACCAGCTTTGTTCTGCGCTGAAAAGCTGTTTTCTGACATTTCAGGGTCTAACTTCAAAAATCATGCAAAACACTTCTAACACCTTCAGATATGTTTCTCTGTGTTGCAAAATAGGTTTTATTCATGCACAGACTGCAAAGTTAAAGTGGGACAGAGATTCAGCTTGCATTGCCTGAACCAACTTTGTTCTGCGCTGAAACGCTGTTTTCTGACATTTGAGGGTCTAACTTCAAAAATCATGCAAAACACTTCTAACACCTTCAGATATGTTTCTCTGTGTTGCAAAATAGCTTTTATTCATGCACAGAGTGTAAATTTAAAGTGAGACAGAGATTCAGCTTGCATTGCCTGAACCAACTTTTTTCGGCGCTGAAAAGCTGTTTTCTGACATTTCAGGGTCTAACTTCAAAAATCATGCAAAACACTTCTAACACCTTCAGATATGTTTCCCTGTGTTGCAAAATAGGTTTTATTCATGCACAGAGTGTAAATTTAAAGTGGGACCAAGATTCAGCTTGCATTGCCTGAACCAACTTTGTTCTGCGCTGAAAAGCTGTTTTCTGACATTTCAGGGTCAAACTTCAAAAATCATGCAAAACACTTCTAACAACTTCAGATATGTTTCTCTGTGTTGCAAAATAGCTTTTATTCATGCACAGACTGCAAAGTTAAAGTGGGACAGAGATTCAGCTTGCATTGCTGTAACCAGCTTTGTTCTGCGCTGAAAAGCTGTTTTCTGACATTTCAGGGTCTAACTTCAAAAATCATGCAAAACACTTCTAACACCTTCAGATATGTTTCTCTGTGTTGCAAAATAGCTTTTATTCATGCACAGAGTGTAAATTTAAAGTGGGACCAAGATTCAGCTTGCATTGCCTGAACCAACTTTGTTCTGCGCTGAAAAGCTGTTTTCTGACATTTCAGGGTCTAACTTCAAAAATCATGCAAAACACTTCTAACACCTTCAGATATGTTTCTCTGTGTTGCAAAATAGGTTTTATTCATGCACAGACTGCAAAGTTAAAGTGGGACAGAGATTCAGCTTGCATTGCCTGAACCAACTTTGTTCTGCGCTGAAACGCTGTTTTCTGACATTTCAGGGTCTAACTTCAAAAATCATGCAAAACACTTCTAACACCTTCAGATATGTTTCTCTGTGTTGCAAAATAGGTTTTATTCATGCACAGAGTGTAAATTTAAAGTGAGACAGAGATTCAGCTTGCATTGCCTGAACCAACTTTTTTCTGCGCTGAAAAGCTGTTTTCTGACATTTCAGGGTCAAACTTCAAAAATCATGCAAAACACTTCTAACACCTTCAGATATGTTTCTCTGTGTTGCAAAATAGCTTTTATTCATGCACAGACTGCAAAGTTAAAGTGGGACAGAGATTCAGCTTGCATTGCTGTAACCAGCTTTGTTCTGCGCTGAAAAGCTGTTTTCTGACATTTCAGGGTCTAACTTCAAAAATCATGCAAAACACTTCTAACACCTTCAGATATGTTTCTCTGCGTTGCAAAATAGCTTTTATTCATGCACAGAGTGTAAATTTAAAGTGGGACCAAGATTCAGCTTGCATTGCCTGAACCAACTTTGTTCTGCGCTGAAAAGCTGTTTTCTGACATTTCAGGGTCTAACTTCAAAAATCATGCAAAACACTTCTAACACCTTCAGATATGTTTCTCTGTGTTGCAAAATAGGTTTTATTCATGCACAGACTGCAAAGTTAAAGTGGGACAGAGATTCAGCTTGCTTTGCTGGAACCAGCTTTGTTCTGCGCTGAAAAGCTGTTTTCTGACATTTCAGGGTCTAACTTCAAAAATCATGCAAAACACTTCTAACACCTTCAGATATGTTTCTCTGTGTTGCAAAATAGGTTTTATTCATGCACAGACTGCAAAGTTAAAGTGGGACAGAGATTCAGCTTGCATTGCCTGAACCAACTTTGTTCTGCGCTGAAACGCTGTTTTCTGACATTTGAGGGTCTAACTTCAAAAATCATGCAAAACACTTCTAACACCTTCAGATATGTTTCTCTGTGTTGCAAAATAGCTTTTATTCATGCACAGAGTGTAAATTTAAAGTGAGACAGAGATTCAGCTTGCATTGCCTGAACCAACTTTTTTCTGCGCTGAAAAGCTGTTTTCTGACACTTCAGGGTCTAACTTCAAAAATCATGCAAAACACTTCTAACACCTTCAGATATGTTTCTCTGTGTTGCAAAATAGCTTTTATTCATGCACAGACTGCAAAGTTAAAGTGGGACAGAGATTCAGCTTGCATTGCTGTAACCAGCTTTGTTCTGCGCTGAAAAGCTGTTTTCTGACATTTCAGGGTCTAACTTCAAAAATCATGCAAAACACTTCTAACACCTTCAGATATGTTTCTCTGTGTTGCAAAATAGCTTTTATTCATGCACAGAGTGTAAATTTAAAGTGGGACCAAGATTCAGCTTGCATTGCCTGAACCAACTTTGTTCTGCGCTGAAAAGCTGTTTTCTGACATTTCAGGGTCTAACTTCAAAAATCATGCAAAACACTTCTAACACCTTCAGATATGTTTCTCTGTGTTGCAAAATAGGTTTTATTCATGCACAGACTGCAAAGTTAAAGTGGGACAGAGATTCAGCTTGCTTTGCTGGAACCAGCTTTGTTCTGCGCTGAAAAGCTGTTTTCTGACATTTCAGGGTCTAACTTCAAAAATCATGCAAAACACTTCTAACACCTTCAGATATGTTTCTCTGTGTTGCAAAATAGGTTTTATTCATGCACAGACTGCAAAGTTAAAGTGGGACAGAGATTCAGCTTGCATTGCCTGAACCAACTTTGTTCTGCGCTGAAACGCTGTTTTCTGACATTTGAGGGTCTAACTTCAAAAATCATGCAAAACACTTCTAACACCTTCAGATATGTTTCTCTGTGTTGCAAAATAGCTTTTATTCATGCACAGAGTGTAAATTTAAAGTGAGACAGAGATTCAGCTTGCATTGCCTGAACCAACTTTTTTCTGCGCTGAAAAGCTGTTTTCTGACATTTCAGGGTCTAACTTCAAAAATCATGCAAAACACTTCTAACACCTTCAGATATGTTTCCCTGTGTTGCAAAATAGGTTTTATTCATGCACAGAGTGTAAATTTAAAGTGAGACAGAGATTCAGCTTGCATTGCCTGAACCAACTTTTTTCTGCGCTGAAAAGCTGTTTTCTGACATTTCAGGGTCTAACTTCAAAAATCATGCAAAACACTTCTAACACCTTCAGATATGTTTCTCTGTGTTGCAAAATAGCTTTTATTCATGCACAGAGTGTAAAGTTAAAGTGGGACAGAGATTCAGCTTGCATTGCCTGAACCAACTTTGTTCTGCGCTGAAACGCTGTTTTCTGACATTTCAGGGTCTAACTTCAAAAATCATGCAAAACACTTCTAACACCTTCAGATATGTTTCTCTGTGTTGCAAAATAGGTTTTATCCATGCACAGAGTGTAAATTTAAAGTGAGACAGAGATTCAGCTTGCATTGCCTGAACCAACTTTTTTCTGCGCTGAAAAGCTGTTTTCTGACATTTCAGGGTCTGACTTCAAAAATCATGCAAAACACTTCTAACACCTTCAGATATGTTTCCCTGTGTTGCAAAATAGGTTTTATTCATGCACAGAGTGTAAATTTAAAGTGGGACCAAGATTCAGCTTGCATTGCCTGAACCAACTTTGTTCTGCGCTGAAAAGCTGTTTTCTGACATTTCAGGGTCAAACTTCAAAAATCATGCAAAACACTTCTAACACCTTCAGATATGTTTCTCTGTGTTGCAAAATAGCTTTTATTCATGCACAGACTGCAAAGTTAAAGTGGGACAGAGATTCAGCTTGCATTGCTGTAACCAGCTTTGTTCTGCGCTGAAAAGCTGTTTTCTGACATTTCAGGGTCTAACTTCAAAAATCATGCAAAACACTTCTAACACCTTCAGATATGTTTCTCTGCGTTGCAAAATAGCTTTTATTCATGCACAGAGTGTAAATTTAAAGTGGGACCAAGATTCAGCTTGCATTGCCTGAACCAACTTTGTTCTGCGCTGAAAAGCTGTTTTCTGACATTTCAGGGTCTAACTTCAAAAATCATGCAAAACACTTCTAACACCTTCAGATATGTTTCTCTGTGTTGCAAAATAGGTTTTATTCATGCACAGACTGCAAAGTTAAAGTGGGACAGAGATTCAGCTTGCTTTGCTGGAACCAGCTTTGTTCTGCGCTGAAAAGCTGTTTTCTGACATTTCAGGGTCTAACTTCAAAAATCATGCAAAACACTTCTAACACCTTCAGATATGTTTCTCTGTGTTGCAAAATAGGTTTTATTCATGCACAGACTGCAAAGTTAAAGTGGGACAGAGATTCAGCTTGCATTGCCTGAACCAACTTTGTTCTGCGCTGAAACGCTGTTTTCTGACATTTGAGGGTCTAACTTCAAAAATCATGCAAAACACTTCTAACACCTTCAGATATGTTTCTCTGTGTTGCAAAATAGCTTTTATTCATGCACAGAGTGTAAATTTAAAGTGAGACAGAGATTCAGCTTGCATTGCCTGAACCAACTTTTTTCTGCGCTGAAAAGCTGTTTTCTGACATTTCAGGGTCTAACTTCAAAAATCATGCAAAACACTTCTAACACCTTCAGATATGTTTCTCTGTGTTGCAAAATAGCTTTTATTCATGCACAGACTGCAAAGTTAAAGTGGGACAGAGATTCAGCTTGCATTGCTGTAACCAGCTTTGTTCTGCGCTGAAAAGCTGTTTTCTGACATTTCAGGGTCTAACTTCAAAAATCATGCAAAACACTTCTAACACCTTCAGATATGTTTCTCTGTGTTGCAAAATAGCTTTTATTCATGCACAGAGTGTAAATTTAAAGTGGGACCAAGATTCAGCTTGCATTGCCTGAACCAACTTTGTTCTGCGCTGAAAAGCTGTTTTCTGACATTTCAGGGTCTAACTTCAAAAATCATGCAAAACACTTCTAACACCTTCAGATATGTTTCTCTGTGTTGCAAAATAGGTTTTATTCATGCACAGACTGCAAAGTTAAAGTGGGACAGAGATTCAGCTTGCTTTGCTGGAACCAGCTTTGTTCTGCGCTGAAAAGCTGTTTTCTGACATTTCAGGGTCTAACTTCAAAAATCATGCAAAACACTTCTAACACCTTCAGATATGTTTCTCTGTGTTGCAAAATAGGTTTTATTCATGCACAGACTGCAAAGTTAAAGTGGGACAGAGATTCAGCTTGCATTGCCTGAACCAACTTTGTTCTGCGCTGAAACGCTGTTTTCTGACATTTGAGGGTCTAACTTCAAAAATCATGCAAAACACTTCTAACACCTTCAGATATGTTTCTCTGTGTTGCAAAATAGCTTTTATTCATGCACAGAGTGTAAATTTAAAGTGAGACAGAGATTCAGCTTGCATTGCCTGAACCAACTTTTTTCTGCGCTGAAAAGCTGTTTTCTGACATTTCAGGGTCTAACTTCAAAAATCATGCAAAACACTTCTAACACCTTCAGATATGTTTCCCTGTGTTGCAAAATAGGTTTTATTCATGCACAGAGTGTAAATTTAAAGTGAGACAGAGATTCAGCTTGCATTGCCTGAACCAACTTTTTTCTGCGCTGAAAAGCTGTTTTCTGACATTTCAGGGTCTAACTTCAAAAATCATGCAAAACACTTCTAACACCTTCAGATATGTTTCTCTGTGTTGCAAAATAGCTTTTATTCATGCACAGAGTGTAAAGTTAAAGTGGGACAGAGATTCAGCTTGCATTGCCTGAACCAACTTTGTTCTGCGCTGAAACGCTGTTTTCTGACATTTCAGGGTCTAACTTCAAAAATCATGCAAAACACTTCTAACACCTTCAGATATGTTTCTCTGTGTTGCAAAATAGGTTTTATCCATGCACAGAGTGTAAATTTAAAGTGAGACCAAGATTCAGCTTGCATTGCCTGAACCAACTTTGTTCTGCGCTGAAAAGCTGTTTTCTGACATTTCAGGGTCAAACTTCAAAAATCATGCAAAACACTTCTAACACCTTCAGATATGTTTCTCTGTGTTGCAAAATAGCTTTTATTCATGCACAGACTGCAAAGTTAAAGTGGGACAGAGATTCAGCTTGCATTGCTGTAACCAGCTTTGTTCTGCGCTGAAAAGCTGTTTTCTGACATTTCAGGGTCTAACTTCAAAAATCATGCAAAACACTTCTAACACCTTCAGATATGTTTCTCTGCGTTGCAAAATAGGTTTTATTCATGCACAGAGTGTAAATTTAAAGTGGGACCAAGATTCAGCTTGCATTGCCTGAACCAACTTTGTTCTGCGCTGAAAAGCTGTTTTCTGACATTTCAGGGTCTAACTTCAAAAATCATGCAAAACACTTCTAACACCTTCAGATATGTTTCTCTGTGTTGCAAAATAGGTTTTATTCATGCACAGACTGCAAAGTTAAAGTGGGACAGAGATTCAGCTTGCTTTGCTGGAACCAGCTTTGTTCTGCGCTGAAAAGCTGTTTTCTGACATTTCAGGGTCTAACTTCAAAAATCATGCAAAACACTTCTAACACCTTCAGATATGTTTCTCTGTGTTGCAAAATAGGTTTTATTCATGCACAGACTGCAAAGTTAAAGTGGGACAGAGATTCAGCTTGCATTGCCTGAACCAACTTTGTTCTGCGCTGAAACGCTGTTTTCTGACATTTGAGGGTCTAACTTCAAAAATCATGCAAAACACTTCTAACACCTTCAGATATGTTTCTCTGTGTTGCAAAATAGCTTTTATTCATGCACAGAGTGTAAATTTAAAGTGAGACAGAGATTCAGCTTGCATTGCCTGAACCAACTTTTTTCTGCGCTGAAAAGCTGTTTTCTGACATTTCAGGGTCTAACTTCAAAAATCATGCAAAACACTTCTAACACCTTCAGATATGTTTCTCTGTGTTGCAAAATAGCTTTTATTCATGCACAGACTGCAAAGTTAAAGTGGGACAGAGATTCAGCTTGCATTGCTGTAACCAGCTTTGTTCTGCGCTGAAAAGCTGTTTTCTGACATTTCAGGGTCTAACTTCAAAAATCATGCAAAACACTTCTAACACCTTCAGATATGTTTCTCTGTGTTGCAAAATAGCTTTTATTCATGCACAGAGTGTAAATTTAAAGTGGGACCAAGATTCAGCTTGCATTGCCTGAACCAACTTTGTTCTGCGCTGAAAAGCTGTTTTCTGACATTTCAGGGTCTAACTTCAAAAATCATGCAAAACACTTCTAACACCTTCAGATATGTTTCTCTGTGTTGCAAAATAGGTTTTATTCATGCACAGACTGCAAAGTTAAAGTGGGACAGAGATTCAGCTTGCTTTGCTGGAACCAGCTTTGTTCTGCGCTGAAAAGCTGTTTTCTGACATTTCAGGGTCTAACTTCAAAAATCATGCAAAACACTTCTAACACCTTCAGATATGTTTCTCTGTGTTGCAAAATAGGTTTTATTCATGCACAGACTGCAAAGTTAAAGTGGGACAGAGATTCAGCTTGCATTGCCTGAACCAACTTTGTTCTGCGCTGAAACGCTGTTTTCTGACATTTGAGGGTCTAACTTCAAAAATCATGCAAAACACTTCTAACACCTTCAGATATGTTTCTCTGTGTTGCAAAATAGCTTTTATTCATGCACAGAGTGTAAATTTAAAGTGAGACAGAGATTCAGCTTGCATTGCCTGAACCAACTTTTTTCTGCGCTGAAAAGCTGTTTTCTGACATTTCAGGGTCTAACTTCAAAAATCATGCAAAACACTTCTAACACCTTCAGATATGTTTCCCTGTGTTGCAAAATAGGTTTTATTCATGCACAGAGTGTAAATTTAAAGTGAGACAGAGATTCAGCTTGCATTGCCTGAACCAACTTTTTTCTGCGCTGAAAAGCTGTTTTCTGACATTTTAGGGTCTAACTTCAAAAATCATGCAAAACACTTCTAACACCTTCAGATATGTTTCTCTGTGTTGCAAAATAGCTTTTATTCATGCACAGAGTGTAAAGTTAAAGTGGGACAGAGATTCAGCTTGCATTGCCTGAACCAACTTTGTTCTGCGCTGAAAAGCTGTTTTCTGACATTTCAGGGTCTAACTTCAAAAATCATGCAAAACACTTCTAACACCTTCAGATATGTTTCTCTGTGTTGCAAAATAGGTTTTATCCATGCACAGAGTGTAAATTTAAAGTGAGACAGAGATTCAGCTTGCATTGCCTGAACCAACTTTTTTCTGCGCTGAAAAGCTGTTTTCTGACATTTCAGGGTCTGACTTCAAAAATCATGCAAAACACTTCTAACACCTTCAGATATGTTTCCCTGTGTTGCAAAATAGGTTTTATTCATGCACAGAGTGTAAATTTAAAGTGAGACAGAGATTCAGCTTGCATTGCCTGAACCAACTTTTTTCTGCGCTGAAAAGCTGTTTTCTGACATTTCAGGGTCTAACTTCAAAAATCATGCAAAACACTTCTAACACCTTCAGATATGTTTCTCTGTGTTGCAAAATAGCTTTTATTCATGCACAGAGTGTAAATTTAAAGTGGGACCAAGATTCAGCTTGCATTGCCTGAACCAACTTTGTTCTGCGCTGAAAAGCTGTTTTCTGACATTTCAGGGTCTAACTTCAAAAATCATGCAAAACACTTCTAACACCTTCAGATATGTTTCTCTGTGTTGCAAAATAGGTTTTATTCATGCACAGACTGCAAAGTTAAAGTGGGACAGAGATTCAGCTTGCATTGCTGTAACCAGCTTTGTTCTGCGCTGAAAAGCTGTTTTCTGACATTTCAGGGTCTAACTTCAAAAATCATGCAAAACACTTCTAACACCTTCAGATATGTTTCTCTGTGTTGCAAAATAGCTTTTATTCATGCACAGAGTGTAAATTTAAAGTGGGACAGAGATTCAGCTTGCATTGCTGGAACCAGCTTTGTTCTGCGCTGAAAAGCTGTTTTCTGACATTTCAGGGTCTAACTTCAAAAATCATGCAAAACACTTCTAACACCTTCAGATATGTTTCTCTGTGTTGCAAAATAGGTTTTATTCATGCACAGACTGCAAAGTTAAAGTGGGACAGAGATTCAGCTTGCATTGCTGTAACCAGCTTTGTTCTGCGCTGAAAAGCTGTTTTCTGACATTTCAGGGTCTAACTTCAAAAATCATGCAAAACACTTCTAACACCTTCAGATATGTTTCTCTGTGTTGCAAAATAGCTTTTATTCATGCACAGAGTGTAAATTTAAAGTGGGACCAAGATTCAGCTTGCATTGCCTGAACCAACTTTGTTCTGCGCTGAAAAGCTGTTTTCTGACATTTCAGGGTCTAACTTCAAAAATCATGCAAAACACTTCTAACACCTTCAGATATGTTTCTCTGTGTTGCAAAATAGGTTTTATTCATGCACAGACTGCAAAGTTAAAGTGGGACAGAGATTCAGCTTGCATTGCTGGAACCAGCTTTGTTCTGCGCTGAAAAGCTGTTTTCTGACATTTCAGGGTCTAACTTCAAAAATCATGCAAAACACTTCTAACACCTTCAGATATGTTTCTCTGTGTTGCAAAATAGGTTTTATTCATGCACAGACTGCAAAGTTAAAGTGGGACAGAGATTCAGCTTGCATTGCCTGAACCAACTTTGTTCTGCGCTGAAACGCTGTTTTCTGACATTTCAGGGTCTAACTTCAAAAATCATGCAAAACACTTCTAACACCTTCAGATATGTTTCTCTGTGTTGCAAAATAGCTTTTATTCATGCACAGAGTGTAAATTTAAAGTGAGACAGAGATTCAGCTTGCATTGCCTGAACCAACTTTTTTCTGCGCTGAAAAGCTGTTTTCTGACATTTCAGGGTCTAACTTCAAAAATCATGCAAAACACTTCTAACACCTTCAGATATGTTTCCCTGTGTTGCAAAATAGGTTTTATTCATGCACAGAGTGTAAATTTAAAGTGAGACAGAGATTCAGCTTGCATTGCCTGAACCAACTTTTTTCTGCGCTGAAAAGCTGTTTTCTGACATTTCAGGGTCTAACTTCAAAAATCATGCAAAACACTTCTAACACCTTCAGATATGTTTCTTTGTGTTGCAAAATAGCTTTTATTCATGCACAGAGTGTAAATTTAAAGTGGGACCAAGATTCAGCTTGCATTGCCTGAACCAACTTTGTTCTGCGCTGAAAAGCTGTTTTCTGACATTTCAGGGTCTAACTTCAAAAATCATGCAAAACACTTCTAACACCTTCAGATATGTTTCTCTGTGTTGCAAAATAGGTTTTATTCATGCACAGACTGCAAAGTTGAAGTGGGACAGAGATTTAGCTTGCATTGCTGTAACCAGCTTTGTTCTGCGCTGAAAAGCTGTTTTCTGACATTTCAGGGTCTAACTTCAAAAATCATGCAAAACACTTCTAACACCTTCAGATATGTTTCTCTGTGTTGCAAAATAGCTTTTATTCATGCACAGAGTGTAAATTTAAAGTGGGACCAAGATTCAGCTTGCATTGCCTGAACCAACTTTGTTCTGCGCTGAAAAGCTGTTTTCTGACATTTCAGGGTCTAACTTCAAAAATCATGCAAAACACTTCTAACACCTTCAGATATGTTTCTCTGTGTTGCAAAATAGGTTTTATTCATGCACAGACTGCAAAGTTAAAGTGGGACAGAGATTCAGCTTGCATTGCTGTAACCAGCTTTGTTCTGCGCTGAAAAGCTGTTTTCTGACATTTCAGGGTCTAACTTCAAAAATCATGCAAAACACTTCTAACACCTTCAGATATGTTTCTCTGTGTTGCAAAATAGCTTTTATTCATGCACAGAGTGTAAATTTAAAGTGGGACAGAGATTCAGCTTGCATTGCTGGAACCAGCTTTGTTCTGCGCTGAAAAGCTGTTTTCTGACATTTCAGGGTCTAACTTCAAAAATCATGCAAAACACTTCTAACACCTTCAGATATGTTTCTCTGTGTTGCAAAATAGGTTTTATTCATGCACAGACTGCAAAGTTAAAGTGGGACAGAGATTCAGCTTGCATTGCTGTAACCAGCTTTGTTCTGCGCTGAAAAGCTGTTTTCTGACATTTCAGGGTCTAACTTCAAAAATCATGCAAAACACTTCTAACACCTTCAGATATGTTTCTCTGTGTTGCAAAATAGCTTTTATTCATGCACAGAGTGTAAATTTAAAGTGGGACCAAGATTCAGCTTGCATTGCCTGAACCAACTTTGTTCTGCGCTGAAAAGCTGTTTTCTGACATTTCAGGGTCTAACTTCAAAAATCATGCAAAACACTTCTAACACCTTCAGATATGTTTCTCTGTGTTGCAAAATAGGTTTTATTCATGCACAGACTGCAAAGTTAAAGTGGGGCAGAGATTCAGCTTGCATTGCTGGAACCAGCTTTGTTCTGCGCTGAAAAGCTGTTTTCTGACATTTCAGGGTCTAACTTCAAAAATCATGCAAAACACTTCTAACACCTTCAGATATGTTTCTCTGTGTTGCAAAATAGGTTTTATTCATGCACAGACTGCAAAGTTAAAGTGGGGCAGAGATTCAGCTTGCATTGCTGGAACCAGCTTTGTTCTGCGCTGAAAAGCTGTTTTCTGACATTTCAGGGTCTAACTTCAAAAATCATGCAAAACACTTCTAACACCTTCAGATATGTTTCTCTGTGTTGCAAAATAGGTTTTATTCATGCACAGACTGCAAAGTTAAAGTGGGACAGAGATTCAGCTTGCATTGCCTGAACCAACTTTGTTCTGCGCTGAAACGCTGTTTTCTGACATTTCAGGGTCTAACTTCAAAAATCATGCAAAACACTTCTAACACCTTCAGATATGTTTCTCTGTGTTGCAAAATAGCTTTTATTCATGCACAGAGTGTAAATTTAAAGTGAGACAGAGATTCAGCTTGCATTGCCTGAACCAACTTTTTTCTGCGCTGAAAAGCTGTTTTCTGACATTTCAGGGTCTAACTTCAAAAATCATGCAAAACACTTCTAACACCTTCAGATATGTTTCCCTGTGTTGCAAAATAGGTTTTATTCATGCACAGAGTGTAAATTTAAAGTGAGACAGAGATTCAGCTTGCATTGCCTGAACCAACTTTTTTCTGCGCTGAAAAGCTGTTTTCTGACATTTCAGGGTCTAACTTCAAAAATCATGCAAAACACTTCTAACACCTTCAGATATGTTTCTCTGTGTTGCAAAATAGCTTTTATTCATGCACAGAGTGTAAATTTAAAGTGGGACCAAGATTCAGCTTGCATTGCCTGAACCAACTTTGTTCTGCGCTGAAAAGCTGTTTTCTGACATTTCAGGGTCTAACTTCAAAAATCATGCAAAACACTTCTAACACCTTCAGATATGTTTCTCTGTGTTGCAAAATAGGTTTTATTCATGCACAGACTGCAAAGTTGAAGTGGGACAGAGATTTAGCTTGCATTGCTGTAACCAGCTTTGTTCTGCGCTGAAAAGCTGTTTTCTGACATTTCAGGGTCTAACTTCAAAAATCATGCAAAACACTTCTAACACCTTCAGATATGTTTCTCTGTGTTGCAAAATAGCTTTTATTCATGCACAGAGTGTAAATTTAAAGTGGGACCAAGATTCAGCTTGCATTGCCTGAACCAACTTTGTTCTGCGCTGAAAAGCTGTTTTCTGACATTTCAGGGTCTAACTTCAAAAATCATGCAAAACACTTCTAACACCTTCAGATATGTTTCTCTGTGTTGCAAAATAGCTTTTATTCATGCACAGAGTGTAAATTTAAAGTGAGACAGAGATTCAGCTTGCATTGCCTGAACCAACTTTTTTCTGCGCTGAAAAGCTGTTTTCTGACATTTCAGGGTCTAACTTCAAAAATCATGCAAAACACTTCTAACACCTTCAGATATGTTTCCCTGTGTTGCAAAATAGGTTTTATTCATGCACAGAGTGTAAATTTAAAGTGAGACAGAGATTCAGCTTGCATTGCCTGAACCAACTTTTTTCTGCGCTGAAAAGCTGTTTTCTGAGATTTCAGGGTCTAACTTCAAAAATCATGCAAAACACTTCTAACACCTTCAGATATGTTTCTCTGTGTTGCAAAATAGCTTTTATTCATGCACAGAGTGTAAATTTAAAGTGGGACCAAGATTCAGCTTGCATTGCCTGAACCAACTTTGTTCTGCGCTGAAAAGCTGTTTTCTGACATTTCAGGGTCTAACTTCAAAAATCATGCAAAACACTTCTAACACCTTCAGATATGTTTCTCTGTGTTGCAAAATATGTTTTATTCATGCACAGACTGCAAAGTTAAAGTGGGACAGAGATTCAGCTTGCATTGCTGTAACCAGCTTTGTTCTGCGGTGAAAAGCTGTTTTCTGACATTTCAGGGTCTAACTTCAAAAATCATGCAAAACACTTCTAACACCTTCAGATATGTTTCTCTGTGTTGCAAAATAGGTTTTATTCATGCACAGAGTGCAAAGTTAAAGTGGGACAGAGATTCAGCTTGCATTGCTGGAACCAGCTTTGTTCTGCGCTGAAAAGCTGTTTTCTGACATTTCAGGGTCTAACTTCAAAAATCATGCAAAGCACTTCTAACACCTTCAGATATGTTTCTCTGTGTTGCAAAATAGGTTTTATTCATGCACAGAGTGTAAATTTAAAGTGGGACCAAGATTCAGCTTGCATTGCCTGAACCAACTTTGTTCTGCGCTGAAAAGCTGTTTTCTGACATTTCAGGGTCTAACTTCAAAAATCATGCAAAACACTTCTAACACCTTCAGATATGTTTCTCTGTGTTGCAAAATAGGTTTTATTCATGCACAGACTGCAAAGTTAAAGTGGGACAGAGATTCAGCTTGCTTTGCTGGAACCAGCTTTGTTCTGCGCTGAAAAGCTGTTTTCTGACATTTCAGGGTCTAACTTCAAAAATCATGCAAAACACTTCTAACACCTTCAGATATGTTTCTCTGTGTTGCAAAATAGGTTTTATTCATGCACAGACTGCAAAGTTAAAGTGGGACAGAGATTCAGCTTGCATTGCCTGAACCAACTTTGTTCTGCGCTGAAACGCTGTTTTCTGACATTTGAGGGTCTAACTTCAAAAATCATGCAAAACACTTCTAACACCTTCAGATATGTTTCTCTGTGTTGCAAAATAGCTTTTATTCATGCACAGAGTGTAAATTTAAAGTGAGACAGAGATTCAGCTTGCATTGCCTGAACCAACTTTTTTCTGCGCTGAAAAGCTGTTTTCTGACATTTCAGGGTCTAACTTCAAAAATCATGCAAAACACTTCTAACACCTTCAGATATGTTTCTCTGTGTTGCAAAATAGCTTTTATTCATGCACAGACTGCAAAGTTAAAGTGGGACAGAGATTCAGCTTGCATTGCTGTAACCAGCTTTGTTCTGCGCTGAAAAGCTGTTTTCTGACATTTCAGGGTCTAACTTCAAAAATCATGCAAAACACTTCTAACACCTTCAGATATGTTTCTCTGTGTTGCAAAATAGCTTTTATTCATGCACAGAGTGTAAATTTAAAGTGGGACCAAGATTCAGCTTGCATTGCCTGAACCAACTTTGTTCTGCGCTGAAAAGCTGTTTTCTGACATTTCAGGGTCTAACTTCAAAAATCATGCAAAACACTTCTAACACCTTCAGATATGTTTCTCTGTGTTGCAAAATAGGTTTTATTCATGCACAGACTGCAAAGTTAAAGTGGGACAGAGATTCAGCTTGCTTTGCTGGAACCAGCTTTGTTCTGCGCTGAAAAGCTGTTTTCTGACATTTCAGGGTCTAACTTCAAAAATCATGCAAAACACTTCTAACACCTTCAGATATGTTTCTCTGTGTTGCAAAATAGGTTTTATTCATGCACAGACTGCAAAGTTAAAGTGGGACAGAGATTCAGCTTGCATTGCCTGAACCAACTTTGTTCTGCGCTGAAACGCTGTTTTCTGACATTTGAGGGTCTAACTTCAAAAATCATGCAAAACACTTCTAACACCTTCAGATATGTTTCTCTGTGTTGCAAAATAGCTTTTATTCATGCACAGAGTGTAAATTTAAAGTGAGACAGAGATTCAGCTTGCATTGCCTGAACCAACTTTTTTCTGCGCTGAAAAGCTGTTTTCTGACATTTCAGGGTCTAACTTCAAAAATCATGCAAAACACTTCTAACACCTTCAGATATGTTTCCCTGTGTTGCAAAATAGGTTTTATTCATGCACAGAGTGTAAATTTAAAGTGAGACAGAGATTCAGCTTGCATTGCCTGAACCAACTTTTTTCTGCGCTGAAAAGCTGTTTTCTGACATTTTAGGGTCTAACTTCAAAAATCATGCAAAACACTTCTAACACCTTCAGATATGTTTCTCTGTGTTGCAAAATAGCTTTTATTCATGCACAGAGTGTAAAGTTAAAGTGGGACAGAGATTCAGCTTGCATTGCCTGAACCAACTTTGTTCTGCGCTGAAACGCTGTTTTCTGACATTTCAGGGTCTAACTTCAAAAATCATGCAAAACACTTCTAACACCTTCAGATATGTTTCTCTGTGTTGCAAAATAGGTTTTATCCATGCACAGAGTGTAAATTTAAAGTGAGACAGAGATTCAGCTTGCATTGCCTGAACCAACTTTTTTCTGCGCTGAAAAGCTGTTTTCTGACATTTCAGGGTCTGACTTCAAAAATCATGCAAAACACTTCTAACACCTTCAGATATGTTTCCCTGTGTTGCAAAATAGGTTTTATTCATGCACAGAGTGTAAATTTAAAGTGAGACAGAGATTCAGCTTGCATTGCCTGAACCAACTTTTTTCTGCGCTGAAAAGCTGTTTTCTGACATTTCAGGGTCTAACTTCAAAAATCATGCAAAACACTTCTAACACCTTCAGATATGTTTCTCTGTGTTGCAAAATAGCTTTTATTCATGCACAGAGTGTAAATTTAAAGTGGGACCAAGATTCAGCTTGCATTGCCTGAACCAACTTTGTTCTGCGCTGAAAAGCTGTTTTCTGACATTTCAGGGTCTAACTTCAAAAATCATGCAAAACACTTCTAACACCTTCAGATATGTTTCTCTGTGTTGCAAAATAGGTTTTATTCATGCACAGACTGCAAAGTTAAAGTGGGACAGAGATTCAGCTTGCATTGCTGTAACCAGCTTTGTTCTGCGCTGAAAAGCTGTTTTCTGACATTTCAGGGTCTAACTTCAAAAATCATGCAAAACACTTCTAACACCTTCAGATATGTTTCTCTGTGTTGCAAAATAGCTTTTATTCATGCACAGAGTGTAAATTTAAAGTGGGACAGAGATTCAGCTTGCATTGCTGGAACCAGCTTTGTTCTGCGCTGAAAAGCTGTTTTCTGACATTTCAGGGTCTAACTTCAAAAATCATGCAAAACACTTCTAACACCTTCAGATATGTTTCTCTGTGTTGCAAAATAGGTTTTATTCATGCACAGACTGCAAAGTTAAAGTGGGACAGAGATTCAGCTTGCATTGCTGTAACCAGCTTTGTTCTGCGCTGAAAAGCTGTTTTCTGACATTTCAGGGTCTAACTTCAAAAATCATGCAAAACACTTCTAACACCTTCAGATATGTTTCTCTGTGTTGCAAAATAGCTTTTATTCATGCACAGAGTGTAAATTTAAAGTGGGACCAAGATTCAGCTTGCATTGCCTGAACCAACTTTGTTCTGCGCTGAAAAGCTGTTTTCTGACATTTCAGGGTCTAACTTCAAAAATCATGCAAAACACTTCTAACACCTTCAGATATGTTTCTCTGTGTTGCAAAATAGGTTTTATTCATGCACAGACTGCAAAGTTAAAGTGGGACAGAGATTCAGCTTGCATTGCTGGAACCAGCTTTGTTCTGCGCTGAAAAGCTGTTTTCTGACATTTCAGGGTCTAACTTCAAAAATCATGCAAAACACTTCTAACACCTTCAGATATGTTTCTCTGTGTTGCAAAATAGGTTTTATTCATGCACAGACTGCAAAGTTAAAGTGGGACAGAGATTCAGCTTGCATTGCCTGAACCAACTTTGTTCTGCGCTGAAACGCTGTTTTCTGACATTTCAGGGTCTAACTTCAAAAATCATGCAAAACACTTCTAACACCTTCAGATATGTTTCTCTGTGTTGCAAAATAGCTTTTATTCATGCACAGAGTGTAAATTTAAAGTGAGACAGAGATTCAGCTTGCATTGCCTGAACCAACTTTTTTCTGCGCTGAAAAGCTGTTTTCTGACATTTCAGGGTCTAACTTCAAAAATCATGCAAAACACTTCTAACACCTTCAGATATGTTTCCCTGTGTTGCAAAATAGGTTTTATTCATGCACAGAGTGTAAATTTAAAGTGAGACAGAGATTCAGCTTGCATTGCCTGAACCAACTTTTTTCTGCGCTGAAAAGCTGTTTTCTGACATTTCAGGGTCTAACTTCAAAAATCATGCAAAACACTTCTAACACCTTCAGATATGTTTCTCTGTGTTGCAAAATAGCTTTTATTCATGCACAGAGTGTAAATTTAAAGTGGGACCAAGATTCAGCTTGCATTGCCTGAACCAACTTTGTTCTGCGCTGAAACGCTGTTTTCTGACATTTCAGGGTCTAACTTCAAAAATCATGCAAAACACTTCTAACACCTTCAGATATGTTTCTCTGTGTTGCAAAATAGGTTTTATTCATGCACAGACTGCAAAGTTAAAGTGGGACAGAGATTTAGCTTGCATTGCTGTAACCAGCTTTGTTCTGCGCTGAAAAGCTGTTTTCTGACATTTCAGGGTCTAACTTCAAAAATCATGCAAAACACTTCTAACACCTTCAGATATGTTTCTCTGTGTTGCAAAATAGCTTTTATTCATGCACAGAGTGTAAATTTAAAGTGGGACCAAGATTCAGCTTGCATTGCCTGAACCAACTTTGTTCTGCGCTGAAAAGCTGTTTTCTGACATTTCAGGGTCAAACTTCAAAAATCATGCAAAACACTTCTAACACCTTCAGATATGTTTCTCTGTGTTGCAAAATAGCTTTTATTCATGCACAGACTGCAAAGTTAAAGTGGGACAGAGATTCAGCTTGCATTGCTGTAACCAGCTTTGTTCTGCGCTGAAAAGCTGTTTTCTGACATTTCAGGGTCTAACTTCAAAAATCATGCAAAACACTTCTAACACCTTCAGATATGTTTCTCTGCGTTGCAAAATAGCTTTTATTCATGCACAGAGTGTAAATTTAAAGTGGGACCAAGATTCAGCTTGCATTGCCTGAACCAACTTTGTTCTGCGCTGAAAAGCTGTTTTCTGACATTTCAGGGTCTAACTTCAAAAATCATGCAAAACACTTCTAACACCTTCAGATATGTTTCTCTGTGTTGCAAAATAGGTTTTATTCATGCACAGACTGCAAAGTTAAAGTGGGACAGAGATTCAGCTTGCTTTGCTGGAACCAGCTTTGTTCTGCGCTGAAAAGCTGTTTTCTGACATTTCAGGGTCTAACTTCAAAAATCATGCAAAACACTTCTAACACCTTCAGATATGTTTCTCTGTGTTGCAAAATAGGTTTTATTCATGCACAGACTGCAAAGTTAAAGTGGGACAGAGATTCAGCTTGCATTGCCTGAACCAACTTTGTTCTGCGCTGAAACGCTGTTTTCTGACATTTGAGGGTCTAACTTCAAAAATCATGCAAAACACTTCTAACACCTTCAGATATGTTTCTCTGTGTTGCAAAATAGGTTTTATTCATGCACAGACTGCAAAGTTAAAGTGGGACAGAGATTCAGCTTGCTTTGCTGGAACCAGCTTTGTTCTGCGCTGAAAAGCTGTTTTCTGACATTTCAGGGTCTAACTTCAAAAATCATGCAAAACACTTCTAACACCTTCAGATATGTTTCTCTGTGTTGCAAAATAGGTTTTATTCATGCACAGACTGCAAAGTTAAAGTGGGACAGAGATTCAGCTTGCATTGCCTGAACCAACTTTGTTCTGCGCTGAAACGCTGTTTTCTGACATTTGAGGGTCTAACTTCAAAAATCATGCAAAACACTTCTAACACCTTCAGATATGTTTCTCTGTGTTGCAAAATAGCTTTTATTCATGCACAGAGTGTAAATTTAAAGTGAGACAGAGATTCAGCTTGCATTGCCTGAACCAACTTTTTTCTGCGCTGAAAAGCTGTTTTCTGACATTTCAGGGTCTAACTTCAAAAATCATGCAAAACACTTCTAACACCTTCAGATATGTTTCCCTGTGTTGCAAAATAGGTTTTATTCATGCACAGAGTGTAAATTTAAAGTGAGACAGAGATTCAGCTTGCATTGCCTGAACCAACTTTTTTCTGCGCTGAAAAGCTGTTTTCTGACATTTCAGGGTCTAACTTCAAAAATCATGCAAAACACTTCTAACACCTTCAGATATGTTTCTCTGTGTTGCAAAATAGCTTTTATTCATGCACAGAGTGTAAATTTAAAGTGGGACCAAGATTCAGCTTGCATTGCCTGAACCAACTTTGTTCTGCGCTGAAAAGCTGTTTTCTGACATTTCAGGGTCTAACTTCAAAAATCATGCAAAACACTTCTAACACCTTCAGATATGTTTCTCTGTGTTGCAAAATAGCTTTTATTCATGCACAGAGTGTAAATTTAAAGTGGGACCAAGATTCAGCTTGCATTGCCTGAACCAACTTTGTTCTGCGCTGAAAAGCTGTTTTCTGACATTTCAGGGTCTAACTTCAAAAATCATGCAAAACACTTCTAACACCTTCAGATATGTTTCTCTGTGTTGCAAAATAGCTTTTATTCATGCACAGAGTGTAAATTTAAAGTGAGACAGAGATTCAGCTTGCATTGCCTGAACCAACTTTGTTCTGCGCTGAAAAGCTGTTTTCTGACATTTCAGGGTCTAACTTCAAAAATCATGCAAAACACTTCTAACACCTTCAGATATGTTTCTCTGTGTTGCAAAATAGGTTTTATTCATGCACAGAGTGTAAATTTAAAGTGAGACAGAGATTCAGCTTGCATTGCCTGAACCAACTTTTTTCTGCGCTGAAAAGCTGTTTTCTGACATTTCAGGGTCTAACTTCAAAAATCATGCAAAACACTTCTAACACCTTCAGATATGTTTCCCTGTGTTGCAAAATAGGTTTTATTCATGCACAGAGTGTAAATTTAAAGTGAGACAGAGATTCAGCTTGCATTGCCTGAACCAACTTTTTTCTGCGCTGAAAAGCTGTTTTCTGACATTTCAGGGTCTAACTTCAAAAATCATGCAAAACACTTCTAACACCTTCAGATATGTTTCTCTGTGTTGCAAAATAGCTTTTATTCATGCACAGAGTGTAAATTTAAAGTGGGACCAAGATTCAGCTTGCATTGCCTGAACCAACTTTGTTCTGCGCTGAAAAGCTGTTTTCTGACATTTCAGGGTCTAACTTCAAAAATCATGCAAAACACTTCTAACACCTTCAGATATGTTTCTCTGTGTTGCAAAATAGCTTTTATTCATGCACAGAGTGTAAATTTAAAGTGGGACCAAGATTCAGCTTGCATTGCCTGAACCAACTTTGTTCTGCGCTGAAAAGCTGTTTTCTGACATTTCAGGGTCTAACTTCAAAAATCATGCAAAACACTTCTAACACCTTCAGATATGTTTCTCTGTGTTGCAAAATAGGTTTTATTCATGCACAGACTGCAAAGTTAAAGTGGGACAGAGATTCAGCTTGCATTGGTGGAACCAGCTTTGTTCTGCGCTGAAAAGCTGTTTTCTGACATTTCAGGGTCTAACTTCAAAAATCATGCAAAACACTTCTAACACCTTCAGATATGTTTCTCTGTGTTGCAAAATAGGTTTTATTCATGCACAGACTGCAAAGTTAAAGTGGGACAGAGATTCAGCTTGCATTGCCTGAACCAACTTTGTTCTGCGCTGAAACGCTGTTTTCTGACATTTCTGGGTCTAACTTCAAAAATCATGCAAAACACTTCTAACACCTTCAGATATGTTTCTCTGTGTTGCAAAATAGGTTTTATTCATGCACAGACTGCAAAGTTAAAGTGGGACAGAGATTCAGCTTGCATTGCCTGAACCAACTTTGTTCTGCGCTGAAACGCTGTTTTCTGACATTTGAGGGTCTAACTTCAAAAATCATGCAAAACACTTCTAACACCTTCAGATATGTTTCTCTGTGTTGCAAAATAGCTTTTATTCATGCACAGAGTGTAAATTTAAAGTGAGACAGAGATTCAGCTTGCATTGCCTGAACCAACTTTTTTCTGCGCTGAAAAGCTGTTTTCTGACATTTCAGGGTCTAACTTCAAAAATCATGCAAAACACTTCTAACACCTTCAGATATGTTTCTCTGTGTTGCAAAATAGCTTTTATTCATGCACAGACTGCAAAGTTAAAGTGGGACAGAGATTCAGCTTGCATTGCTGTAACCAGCTTTGTTCTGCGCTGAAAAGCTGTTTTCTGACATTTCAGGGTCTAACTTCAAAAATCATGCAAAACACTTCTAACACCTTCAGATATGTTTCTCTGTGTTGCAAAATAGCTTTTATTCATGCACAGAGTGTAAATTTAAAGTGGGACCAAGATTCAGCTTGCATTGCCTGAACCAACTTTGTTCTGCGCTGAAAAGCTGTTTTCTGACATTTCAGGGTCTAACTTCAAAAATCATGCAAAACACTTCTAACACCTTCAGATATGTTTCTCTGTGTTGCAAAATAGCTTTTATTCATGCACAGAGTGTAAATTTAAAGTGGGACCAAGATTCAGCTTGCATTGCCTGAACCAACTTTGTTCTGCGCTGAAAAGCTGTTTTCTGACATTTCAGGGTCTAACTTCAAAAATCATGCAAAACACTTCTAACACCTTCAGATATGTTTCTCTGTGTTGCAAAATAGGTTTTATTCATGCACAGACTGCAAAGTTAAAGTGGGACAGAGATTCAGCTTGCATTGCTGTAACCAGCTTTGTTCTGCGCTGAAAAGCTGTTTTCTGACATTTCAGGGTCTAACTTCAAAAATCATGCAAAACACTTCTAACACCTTCAGATATGTTTCTCTGTGTTGCAAAATAGCTTTTATTCATGCACAGACTGCAAAGTTAAAGTGGGACAGAGATTCAGCTTGCATTGCCTGAACCAACTTTGTTCTGCGCTGAAACGCTGTTTTCTGACATTTCAGGGTCTAACTTCAAAAATCATGCAAAACACTTCTAACACCTTCAGATATGTTTCTCTGTGTTGCAAAATAGGTTTTATTCATGCACAGACTGCAAAGTTAAAGTGGGACAGAGATTTAGCTTGCATTGCTGTAACCAGCTTTGTTCTGCGCTGAAAAGCTGTTTTCTGACATTTCAGGGTCTAACTTCAAAAATCATGCAAAACACTTCTAACACCTTCAGATATGTTTCTCTGTGTTGCAAAATAGCTTTTATTCATGCACAGAGTGTAAATTTAAAGTGGGACCAAGATTCAGCTTGCATTGCCTGAACCAACTTTGTTCTGCGCTGAAAAGCTGTTTTCTGACATTTCAGGGTCAAACTTCAAAAATCATGCAAAACACTTCTAACACCTTCAGATATGTTTCTCTGTGTTGCAAAATAGCTTTTATTCATGCACAGACTGCAAAGTTAAAGTGGGACAGAGATTCAGCTTGCATTGCTGTAACCAGCTTTGTTCTGCGCTGAAAAGCTGTTTTCTGACATTTCAGGGTCTAACTTCAAAAATCATGCAAAACACTTCTAACACCTTCAGATATGTTTCTCTGCGTTGCAAAATAGCTTTTATTCATGCACAGAGTGTAAATTTAAAGTGGGACCAAGATTCAGCTTGCATTGCCTGAACCAACTTTGTTCTGCGCTGAAAAGCTGTTTTCTGACATTTCAGGGTCTAACTTCAAAAATCATGCAAAACACTTCTAACACCTTCAGATATGTTTCTCTGTGTTGCAAAATAGGTTTTATTCATGCACAGACTGCAAAGTTAAAGTGGGACAGAGATTCAGCTTGCTTTGCTGGAACCAGCTTTGTTCTGCGCTGAAAAGCTGTTTTCTGACATTTCAGGGTCTAACTTCAAAAATCATGCAAAACACTTCTAACACCTTCAGATATGTTTCTCTGTGTTGCAAAATAGGTTTTATTCATGCACAGACTGCAAAGTTAAAGTGGGACAGAGATTCAGCTTGCATTGCCTGAACCAACTTTGTTCTGCGCTGAAACGCTGTTTTCTGACATTTGAGGGTCTAACTTCAAAAATCATGCAAAACACTTCTAACACCTTCAGATATGTTTCTCTGTGTTGCAAAATAGGTTTTATTCATGCACAGACTGCAAAGTTAAAGTGGGACAGAGATTCAGCTTGCTTTGCTGGAACCAGCTTTGTTCTGCGCTGAAAAGCTGTTTTCTGACATTTCAGGGTCTAACTTCAAAAATCATGCAAAACACTTCTAACACCTTCAGATATGTTTCTCTGTGTTGCAAAATAGGTTTTATTCATGCACAGACTGCAAAGTTAAAGTGGGACAGAGATTCAGCTTGCATTGCCTGAACCAACTTTGTTCTGCGCTGAAACGCTGTTTTCTGACATTTGAGGGTCTAACTTCAAAAATCATGCAAAACACTTCTAACACCTTCAGATATGTTTCTCTGTGTTGCAAAATAGCTTTTATTCATGCACAGAGTGTAAATTTAAAGTGAGACAGAGATTCAGCTTGCATTGCCTGAACCAACTTTTTTCTGCGCTGAAAAGCTGTTTTCTGACATTTCAGGGTCTAACTTCAAAAATCATGCAAAACACTTCTAACACCTTCAGATATGTTTCCCTGTGTTGCAAAATAGGTTTTATTCATGCACAGAGTGTAAATTTAAAGTGAGACAGAGATTCAGCTTGCATTGCTTGAACCAACTTTTTTCTGCGCTGAAAAGCTGTTTTCTGACATTTCAGGGTCTAACTTCAAAAATCATGCAAAACACTTCTAACACCTTCAGATATGTTTCTCTGTGTTGCAAAATAGCTTTTATTCATGCACAGAGTGTAAATTTAAAGTGGGACCAAGATTCAGCTTGCATTGCCTGAACCAACTTTGTTCTGCGCTGAAAAGCTGTTTTCTGACATTTCAGGGTCTAACTTCAAAAATCATGCAAAACACTTCTAACACCTTCAGATATGTTTCTCTGTGTTGCAAAATAGGTTTTATTCATGCACAGACTGCAAAGTTAAAGTGGGACAGAGATTCAGCTTGCATTGCCTGAACCAACTTTGTTCTGCGCTGAAACGCTGTTTTCTGACATTTGAGGGTCTAACTTCAAAAATCATGCAAAACACTTCTAACACCTTCAGATATGTTTCTCTGTGTTGCAAAATAGCTTTTATTCATGCACAGAGTGTAAATTTAAAGTGAGACAGAGATTCAGCTTGCATTGCCTGAACCAACTTTTTTCTGCGCTGAAAAGCTGTTTTCTGACATTTCAGGGTCTAACTTCAAAAATCATGCAAAACACTTCTAACACCTTCAGATATGTTTCTCTGTGTTGCAAAATAGGTTTTATTCATGCACAGAGTGTAAATTTAAAGTGAGACAGAGATTCAGCTTGCATTGCCTGAACCAACTTTTTTCTGCGCTGAAAAGCTGTTTTCTGACATTTCAGGGTCTAACTTCAAAAATCATGCAAAACACTTCTAACACCTTCAGATATGTTTCTCTGTGTTGCAAAATAGCTTTTATTCATGCACAGAGTGTAAATTTAAAGTGGGACCAAGATTCAGCTTGCATTGCCTGAACCAACTTTGTTCTGCGCTGAAAAGCTGTTTTCTGACATTTCAGGGTCTAACTTCAAAAATCATGCAAAACACTTCTAACACCTTCAGATATGTTTCTCTGTGTTGCAAAATAGCTTTTATTCATGCACAGAGTGTAAATTTAAAGTGGGACCAAGATTCAGCTTGCATTGCCTGAACCAACTTTGTTCTGCGCTGAAAAGCTGTTTTCTGACATTTCAGGGTCTAACTTCAAAAATCATGCAAAACACTTCTAACACCTTCAGATATGTTTCTCTGTGTTGCAAAATAGGTTTTATTCATGCACAGACTGCAAAGTTAAAGTGGGACAGTGATTCAGCTTGCTTTGCTGGAACCAGCTTTGTTCTGCGCTGAAAAGCTGTTTTCTGACATTTCAGGGTCTAACTTCAAAAATCATGCAAAACACTTCTAACACCTTCAGATATGTTTCTCTGTGTTGCAAAATAGGTTTTATTCATGCACAGACTGCAAAGTTAAAGTGGGACAGAGATTCAGCTTGCATTGCCTGAACCAACTTTGTTCTGCGCTGAAACGCTGTTTTCTGACATTTGAGGGTCTAACTTCAAAAATCATGCAAAACACTTCTAACACCTTCAGATATGTTTCTCTGTGTTGCAAAATAGCTTTTATTCATGCACAGAGTGTAAATTTAAAGTGAGACAGAGATTCAGCTTGCATTGCCTGAACCAACTTTTTTCTGCGCTGAAAAGCTGTTTTCTGACATTTCAGGGTCTAACTTCAAAAATCATGCAAAACACTTCTAACACCTTCAGATATGTTTCCCTGTGTTGCAAAATAGGTTTTATTCATGCACAGAGTGTAAATTTAAAGTGAGACAGAGATTCAGCTTGCATTGCCTGAACCAACTTTTTTCTGCGCTGAAAAGCTGTTTTCTGACATTTCAGGGTCTAACTTCAAAAATCATGCAAAACACTTCTAACACCTTCAGATATGTTTCTCTGTGTTGCAAAATAGCTTTTATTCATGCACAGAGTGTAAATTTAAAGTGAGACAGAGATTCAGCTTGCATTGCCTGAACCAACTTTTTTCTGCGCTGAAAAGCTGTTTTCTGACATTTCAGGGTCTAACTTCAAAAATCATGCAAAACACTTCTAACACCTTCAGATATGTTTCCCTGTGTTGCAAAATAGGTTTTATTCATGCACAGAGTGTAAATTTAAAGTGAGACAGAGATTCAGCTTGCATTGCCTGAACCAACTTTTTTCTGCGCTGAAAAGCTGTTTTCTGAGATTTCAGGGTCTAACTTCAAAAATCATGCAAAACACTTCTAACACCTTCAGATATGTTTCTCTGTGTTGCAAAATAGCTTTTATTCATGCACAGAGTGTAAATTTAAAGTGGGACCAAGATTCAGCTTGCATTGCCTGAACCAACTTTGTTCTGCGCTGAAAAGCTGTTTTCTGACATTTCAGGGTCTAACTTCAAAAATCATGCAAAACACTTCTAACACCTTCAGATATGTTTCTCTGTGTTGCAAAATATGTTTTATTCATGCACAGACTGCAAAGTTAAAGTGGGACAGAGATTCAGCTTGCATTGCTGTAACCAGCTTTGTTCTGCGGTGAAAAGCTGTTTTCTGACATTTCAGGGTCTAACTTCAAAAATCATGCAAAACACTTCTAACACCTTCAGATATGTTTCTCTGTGTTGCAAAATAGCTTTTATTCATGCACAGAGTGCAAAGTTAAAGTGGGACAGAGATTCAGCTTGCATTGCTGGAACCAGCTTTGTTCTGCGCTGAAAAGCTGTTTTCTGACATTTCAGGGTCTAACTTCAAAAATCATGCAAAACACTTCTAACACCTTCAGATATGTTTCTCTGTGTTGCAAAATAGGTTTTATTCATGCACAGACTGCAAAGTTAAAGTGGGACAGAGATTCAGCTTGCATTGCCTGAACCAACTTTGTTCTGCGCTGAAACGCTGTTTTCTGACATTTCAGGGTCTAACTTCAAAAATCATGCAAAACACTTCTAACACCTTCAGATATGTTTCTCTGTGTTGAAAAATAGGTTTTATTCATGCACAGAGTGTAAATTTAAAGTGAGACAGAGATTCAGCTTGCATTGCCTGAACCAACTTTTTTCTGCGCTGAAAAGCTGTTTTCTGACATTTCAGGGTCTAACTTCAAAAATCATGCAAAACACTTCTAACACCTTCAGATATGTTTCCCTGTGTTGCAAAATAGGTTTTATTCATGCACAGAGTGTAAATTTAAAGTGAGACAGAGATTCAGCTTGCATTGCCTGAACCAACTTTTTTCTGCGCTGAAAAGCTGTTTTCTGACATTTCAGGGTCTAACTTCAAAAATCATGCAAAACACTTCTAACACCTTCAGATATGTTTCTCTGTGTTGCAAAATAGCTTTTAGTCATGCACAGAGTGTAAATTTAAAGTGGGACCAAGATTCAGCTTGCATTGCCTGAACCAACTTTGTTCTGCGCTGAAAAGCTGTTTTCTGACATTTCAGGGTCTAACTTCAAAAATCATGCAAAACACTTCTAACACCTTCAGATATGTTTCTCTGTGTTGCAAAATAGCTTTTATTCATGCACAGAGTGTAAATTTAAAGTGGGACCAAGATTCAGCTTGCATTGCCTGAACCAACTTTGTTCTGCGCTGAAAAGCTGTTTTCTGACATTTCAGGGTCTAACTTCAAAAATCATGCAAAACACTTCTAACACCTTCAGATATGTTTCTCTGTGTTGCAAAATAGGTTTTATTCATGCACAGACTGCAAAGTTAAAGTGGGACAGAGATTCAGCTTGCATTGCCTGAACCAACTTTGTTCTGCGCTGAAACGCTGTTTTCTGACATTTCAGGGTCTAACTTCAAAAATCATGCAAAACACTTCTAACACCTTCAGATATGTTTCTCTGTGTTGCAAAATAGGTTTTATTCATGCACAGAGTGTAAATTTAAAGTGAGACAGAGATTCAGCTTGCATTGCCTGAACCAACTTTTTTCTGCGCTGAAAAGCTGTTTTCTGACATTTCAGGGTCTAACTTCAAAAATCATGCAAAACACTTCTAACACCTTCAGATATGTTTCCCTGTGTTGCAAAATAGGTTTTATTCATGCACAGAGTGTAAATTTAAAGTGAGACAGAGATTCAGCTTGCATTGCCTGAACCAACTTTTTTCTGCGCTGAAAAGCTGTTTTCTGACATTTCAGGGTCTAACTTCAAAAATCATGCAAAACACTTCTAACACCTTCAGATATGTTTCTCTGTGTTGCAAAATAGCTTTTATTCATGCACAGAGTGTAAATTTAAAGTGGGACCAAGATTCAGCTTGCATTGCCTGAACCAACTTTGTTCTGCGCTGAAAAGCTGTTTTCTGACATTTCAGGGTCTAACTTCAAAAATCATGCAAAACACTTCTAACACCTTCAGATATGTTTCTCTGTGTTGCAAAATAGGTTTTATTCATGCACAGACTGCAAAGTTAAAGTGGGACAGAGATTCAGCTTGCATTGGTGGAACCAGCTTTGTTCTGCGCTGAAAAGCTGTTTTCTGACATTTCAGGGTCTAACTTCAAAAATCATGCAAAACACTTCTAACACCTTCAGATATGTTTCTCTGTGTTGCAAAATAGGTTTTATTCATGCACAGACTGCAAAGTTAAAGTGGGACAGAGATTCAGCTTGCATTGCCTGAACCAACTTTGTTCTGCGCTGAAACGCTGTTTTCTGACATTTCTGGGTCTAACTTCAAAAATCATGCAAAACACTTCTAACACCTTCAGATATGTTTCTCTGTGTTGCAAAATAGGTTTTATTCATGCACAGACTGCAAAGTTAAAGTGGGACAGAGATTCAGCTTGCATTGCCTGAACCAACTTTGTTCTGCGCTGAAACGCTGTTTTCTGACATTTGAGGGTCTAACTTCAAAAATCATGCAAAACACTTCTAACACCTTCAGATATGTTTCTCTGTGTTGCAAAATAGCTTTTATTCATGCACAGAGTGTAAATTTAAAGTGAGACAGAGATTCAGCTTGCATTGCCTGAACCAACTTTTTTCTGCGCTGAAAAGCTGTTTTCTGACATTTCAGGGTCTAACTTCAAAAATCATGCAAAACACTTCTAACACCTTCAGATATGTTTCTCTGTGTTGCAAAATAGCTTTTATTCATGCACAGACTGCAAAGTTAAAGTGGGACAGAGATTCAGCTTGCATTGCTGTAACCAGCTTTGTTCTGCGCTGAAAAGCTGTTTTCTGACATTTCAGGGTCTAACTTCAAAAATCATGCAAAACACTTCTAACACCTTCAGATATGTTTCTCTGTGTTGCAAAATAGCTTTTATTCATGCACAGAGTGTAAATTTAAAGTGGGACCAAGATTCAGCTTGCATTGCCTGAACCAACTTTGTTCTGCGCTGAAAAGCTGTTTTCTGACATTTCAGGGTCTAACTTCAAAAATCATGCAAAACACTTCTAACACCTTCAGATATGTTTCTCTGTGTTGCAAAATAGCTTTTATTCATGCACAGAGTGTAAATTTAAAGTGGGACCAAGATTCAGCTTGCATTGCCTGAACCAACTTTGTTCTGCGCTGAAAAGCTGTTTTCTGACATTTCAGGGTCTAACTTCAAAAATCATGCAAAACACTTCTAACACCTTCAGATATGTTTCTCTGTGTTGCAAAATAGGTTTTATTCATGCACAGACTGCAAAGTTAAAGTGGGACAGAGATTCAGCTTGCATTGCTGTAACCAGCTTTGTTCTGCGCTGAAAAGCTGTTTTCTGACATTTCAGGGTCTAACTTCAAAAATCATGCAAAACACTTCTAACACCTTCAGATATGTTTCTCTGTGTTGCAAAATAGCTTTTATTCATGCACAGACTGCAAAGTTAAAGTGGGACAGAGATTCAGCTTGCATTGCCTGAACCAACTTTGTTCTGCGCTGAAACGCTGTTTTCTGACATTTCAGGGTCTAACTTCAAAAATCATGCAAAACACTTCTAACACCTTCAGATATGTTTCTCTGTGTTGCAAAATAGGTTTTATTCATGCACAGACTGCAAAGTTAAAGTGGGACAGAGATTTAGCTTGCATTGCTGTAACCAGCTTTGTTCTGCGCTGAAAAGCTGTTTTCTGACATTTCAGGGTCTAACTTCAAAAATCATGCAAAACACTTCTAACACCTTCAGATATGTTTCTCTGTGTTGCAAAATAGCTTTTATTCATGCACAGAGTGTAAATTTAAAGTGGGACCAAGATTCAGCTTGCATTGCCTGAACCAACTTTGTTCTGCGCTGAAAAGCTGTTTTCTGACATTTCAGGGTCAAACTTCAAAAATCATGCAAAACACTTCTAACACCTTCAGATATGTTTCTCTGTGTTGCAAAATAGCTTTTATTCATGCACAGACTGCAAAGTTAAAGTGGGACAGAGATTCAGCTTGCATTGCTGTAACCAGCTTTGTTCTGCGCTGAAAAGCTGTTTTCTGACATTTCAGGGTCTAACTTCAAAAATCATGCAAAACACTTCTAACACCTTCAGATATGTTTCTCTGCGTTGCAAAATAGCTTTTATTCATGCACAGAGTGTAAATTTAAAGTGGGACCAAGATTCAGCTTGCATTGCCTGAACCAACTTTGTTCTGCGCTGAAAAGCTGTTTTCTGACATTTCAGGGTCTAACTTCAAAAATCATGCAAAACACTTCTAACACCTTCAGATATGTTTCTCTGTGTTGCAAAATAGGTTTTATTCATGCACAGACTGCAAAGTTAAAGTGGGACAGAGATTCAGCTTGCTTTGCTGGAACCAGCTTTGTTCTGCGCTGAAAAGCTGTTTTCTGACATTTCAGGGTCTAACTTCAAAAATCATGCAAAACACTTCTAACACCTTCAGATATGTTTCTCTGTGTTGCAAAATAGGTTTTATTCATGCACAGACTGCAAAGTTAAAGTGGGACAGAGATTCAGCTTGCATTGCCTGAACCAACTTTGTTCTGCGCTGAAACGCTGTTTTCTGACATTTGAGGGTCTAACTTCAAAAATCATGCAAAACACTTCTAACACCTTCAGATATGTTTCTCTGTGTTGCAAAATAGGTTTTATTCATGCACAGACTGCAAAGTTAAAGTGGGACAGAGATTCAGCTTGCTTTGCTGGAACCAGCTTTGTTCTGCGCTGAAAAGCTGTTTTCTGACATTTCAGGGTCTAACTTCAAAAATCATGCAAAACACTTCTAACACCTTCAGATATGTTTCTCTGTGTTGCAAAATAGGTTTTATTCATGCACAGACTGCAAAGTTAAAGTGGGACAGAGATTCAGCTTGCATTGCCTGAACCAACTTTGTTCTGCGCTGAAACGCTGTTTTCTGACATTTGAGGGTCTAACTTCAAAAATCATGCAAAACACTTCTAACACCTTCAGATATGTTTCTCTGTGTTGCAAAATAGCTTTTATTCATGCACAGAGTGTAAATTTAAAGTGAGACAGAGATTCAGCTTGCATTGCCTGAACCAACTTTTTTCTGCGCTGAAAAGCTGTTTTCTGACATTTCAGGGTCTAACTTCAAAAATCATGCAAAACACTTCTAACACCTTCAGATATGTTTCCCTGTGTTGCAAAATAGGTTTTATTCATGCACAGAGTGTAAATTTAAAGTGAGACAGAGATTCAGCTTGCATTGCCTGAACCAACTTTTTTCTGCGCTGAAAAGCTGTTTTCTGACATTTCAGGGTCTAACTTCAAAAATCATGCAAAACACTTCTAACACCTTCAGATATGTTTCCCTGTGTTGCAAAATAGGTTTTATTCATGCACAGAGTGTAAATTTAAAGTGAGACAGAGATTCAGCTTGCATTGCCTGAACCAACTTTTTTCTGCGCTGAAAAGCTGTTTTCTGACATTTCAGGGTCTAACTTCAAAAATCATGCAAAACACTTCTAACACCTTCAGATATGTTTCTCTGTGTTGCAAAATAGCTTTTATTCATGCACAGAGTGTAAATTTAAAGTGGGACCAAGATTCAGCTTGCATTGCCTGAACCAACTTTGTTCTGCGCTGAAACGCTGTTTTCTGACATTTCAGGGTCTAACTTCAAAAATCATGCAAAACACTTCTAACACCTTCAGATATGTTTCTCTGTGTTGCAAAATAGGTTTTATTCATGCACAGACTGCAAAGTTAAAGTGGGACAGAGATTTAGCTTGCATTGCTGTAACCAGCTTTGTTCTGCGCTGAAAAGCTGTTTTCTGACATTTCAGGGTCTAACTTCAAAAATCATGCAAAACACTTCTAACACCTTCAGATATGTTTCTCTGTGTTGCAAAATAGCTTTTATTCATGCACAGAGTGTAAATTTAAAGTGGGACCAAGATTCAGCTTGCATTGCCTGAACCAACTTTGTTCTGCGCTGAAAAGCTGTTTTCTGACATTTCAGGGTCAAACTTCAAAAATCATGCAAAACACTTCTAACACCTTCAGATATGTTTCTCTGTGTTGCAAAATAGCTTTTATTCATGCACAGACTGCAAAGTTAAAGTGGGACAGAGATTCAGCTTGCATTGCTGTAACCAGCTTTGTTCTGCGCTGAAAAGCTGTTTTCTGACATTTCAGGGTCTAACTTCAAAAATCATGCAAAACACTTCTAACACCTTCAGATATGTTTCTCTGCGTTGCAAAATAGCTTTTATTCATGCACAGAGTGTAAATTTAAAGTGGGACCAAGATTCAGCTTGCATTGCCTGAACCAACTTTGTTCTGCGCTGAAAAGCTGTTTTCTGACATTTCAGGGTCTAACTTCAAAAATCATGCAAAACACTTCTAACACCTTCAGATATGTTTCTCTGTGTTGCAAAATAGGTTTTATTCATGCACAGACTGCAAAGTTAAAGTGGGACAGAGATTCAGCTTGCTTTGCTGGAACCAGCTTTGTTCTGCGCTGAAAAGCTGTTTTCTGACATTTCAGGGTCTAACTTCAAAAATCATGCAAAACACTTCTAACACCTTCAGATATGTTTCTCTGTGTTGCAAAATAGGTTTTATTCATGCACAGACTGCAAAGTTAAAGTGGGACAGAGATTCAGCTTGCATTGCCTGAACCAACTTTGTTCTGCGCTGAAACGCTGTTTTCTGACATTTGAGGGTCTAACTTCAAAAATCATGCAAAACACTTCTAACACCTTCAGATATGTTTCTCTGTGTTGCAAAATAGGTTTTATTCATGCACAGACTGCAAAGTTAAAGTGGGACAGAGATTCAGCTTGCTTTGCTGGAACCAGCTTTGTTCTGCGCTGAAAAGCTGTTTTCTGACATTTCAGGGTCTAACTTCAAAAATCATGCAAAACACTTCTAACACCTTCAGATATGTTTCTCTGTGTTGCAAAATAGGTTTTATTCATGCACAGACTGCAAAGTTAAAGTGGGACAGAGATTCAGCTTGCATTGCCTGAACCAACTTTGTTCTGCGCTGAAACGCTGTTTTCTGACATTTGAGGGTCTAACTTCAAAAATCATGCAAAACACTTCTAACACCTTCAGATATGTTTCTCTGTGTTGCAAAATAGCTTTTATTCATGCACAGAGTGTAAATTTAAAGTGAGACAGAGATTCAGCTTGCATTGCCTGAACCAACTTTTTTCTGCGCTGAAAAGCTGTTTTCTGACATTTCAGGGTCTAACTTCAAAAATCATGCAAAACACTTCTAACACCTTCAGATATGTTTCCCTGTGTTGCAAAATAGGTTTTATTCATGCACAGAGTGTAAATTTAAAGTGAGACAGAGATTCAGCTTGCATTGCCTGAACCAACTTTTTTCTGCGCTGAAAAGCTGTTTTCTGACATTTCAGGGTCTAACTTCAAAAATCATGCAAAACACTTCTAACACCTTCAGATATGTTTCTCTGTGTTGCAAAATAGCTTTTATTCATGCACAGAGTGTAAATTTAAAGTGGGACCAAGATTCAGCTTGCATTGCCTGAACCAACTTTGTTCTGCGCTGAAAAGCTGTTTTCTGACATTTCAGGGTCTAACTTCAAAAATCATGCAAAACACTTCTAACACCTTCAGATATGTTTCTCTGTGTTGCAAAATAGCTTTTATTCATGCACAGAGTGTAAATTTAAAGTGGGACCAAGATTCAGCTTGCATTGCCTGAACCAACTTTGTTCTGCGCTGAAAAGCTGTTTTCTGACATTTCAGGGTCTAACTTCAAAAATCATGCAAAACACTTCTAACACCTTCAGATATGTTTCTCTGTGTTGCAAAATAGCTTTTATTCATGCACAGAGTGTAAATTTAAAGTGAGACAGAGATTCAGCTTGCATTGCCTGAACCAACTTTGTTCTGCGCTGAAAAGCTGTTTTCTGACATTTCAGGGTCTAACTTCAAAAATCATGCAAAACACTTCTAACACCTTCAGATATGTTTCTCTGTGTTGCAAAATAGGTTTTATTCATGCACAGAGTGTAAATTTAAAGTGAGACAGAGATTCAGCTTGCATTGCCTGAACCAACTTTTTTCTGCGCTGAAAAGCTGTTTTCTGACATTTCAGGGTCTAACTTCAAAAATCATGCAAAACACTTCTAACACCTTCAGATATGTTTCCCTGTGTTGCAAAATAGGTTTTATTCATGCACAGAGTGTAAATTTAAAGTGAGACAGAGATTCAGCTTGCATTGCCTGAACCAACTTTTTTCTGCGCTGAAAAGCTGTTTTCTGACATTTCAGGGTCTAACTTCAAAAATCATGCAAAACACTTCTAACACCTTCAGATATGTTTCTCTGTGTTGCAAAATAGCTTTTATTCATGCACAGAGTGTAAATTTAAAGTGGGACCAAGATTCAGCTTGCATTGCCTGAACCAACTTTGTTCTGCGCTGAAAAGCTGTTTTCTGACATTTCAGGGTCTAACTTCAAAAATCATGCAAAACACTTCTAACACCTTCAGATATGTTTCTCTGTGTTGCAAAATAGCTTTTATTCATGCACAGAGTGTAAATTTAAAGTGGGACCAAGATTCAGCTTGCATTGCCTGAACCAACTTTGTTCTGCGCTGAAAAGCTGTTTTCTGACATTTCAGGGTCTAACTTCAAAAATCATGCAAAACACTTCTAACACCTTCAGATATGTTTCTCTGTGTTGCAAAATAGGTTTTATTCATGCACAGACTGCAAAGTTAAAGTGGGACAGAGATTCAGCTTGCATTGGTGGAACCAGCTTTGTTCTGCGCTGAAAAGCTGTTTTCTGACATTTCAGGGTCTAACTTCAAAAATCATGCAAAACACTTCTAACACCTTCAGATATGTTTCTCTGTGTTGCAAAATAGGTTTTATTCATGCACAGACTGCAAAGTTAAAGTGGGACAGAGATTCAGCTTGCATTGCCTGAACCAACTTTGTTCTGCGCTGAAACGCTGTTTTCTGACATTTCTGGGTCTAACTTCAAAAATCATGCAAAACACTTCTAACACCTTCAGATATGTTTCTCTGTGTTGCAAAATAGGTTTTATTCATGCACAGACTGCAAAGTTAAAGTGGGACAGAGATTCAGCTTGCATTGCCTGAACCAACTTTGTTCTGCGCTGAAACGCTGTTTTCTGACATTTGAGGGTCTAACTTCAAAAATCATGCAAAACACTTCTAACACCTTCAGATATGTTTCTCTGTGTTGCAAAATAGCTTTTATTCATGCACAGAGTGTAAATTTAAAGTGAGACAGAGATTCAGCTTGCATTGCCTGAACCAACTTTTTTCTGCGCTGAAAAGCTGTTTTCTGACATTTCAGGGTCTAACTTCAAAAATCATGCAAAACACTTCTAACACCTTCAGATATGTTTCTCTGTGTTGCAAAATAGCTTTTATTCATGCACAGACTGCAAAGTTAAAGTGGGACAGAGATTCAGCTTGCATTGCTGTAACCAGCTTTGTTCTGCGCTGAAAAGCTGTTTTCTGACATTTCAGGGTCTAACTTCAAAAATCATGCAAAACACTTCTAACACCTTCAGATATGTTTCTCTGTGTTGCAAAATAGCTTTTATTCATGCACAGAGTGTAAATTTAAAGTGGGACCAAGATTCAGCTTGCATTGCCTGAACCAACTTTGTTCTGCGCTGAAAAGCTGTTTTCTGACATTTCAGGGTCTAACTTCAAAAATCATGCAAAACACTTCTAACACCTTCAGATATGTTTCTCTGTGTTGCAAAATAGCTTTTATTCATGCACAGAGTGTAAATTTAAAGTGGGACCAAGATTCAGCTTGCATTGCCTGAACCAACTTTGTTCTGCGCTGAAAAGCTGTTTTCTGACATTTCAGGGTCTAACTTCAAAAATCATGCAAAACACTTCTAACACCTTCAGATATGTTTCTCTGTGTTGCAAAATAGGTTTTATTCATGCACAGACTGCAAAGTTAAAGTGGGACAGAGATTCAGCTTGCATTGCTGTAACCAGCTTTGTTCTGCGCTGAAAAGCTGTTTTCTGACATTTCAGGGTCTAACTTCAAAAATCATGCAAAACACTTCTAACACCTTCAGATATGTTTCTCTGTGTTGCAAAATAGCTTTTATTCATGCACAGACTGCAAAGTTAAAGTGGGACAGAGATTCAGCTTGCATTGCCTGAACCAACTTTGTTCTGCGCTGAAACGCTGTTTTCTGACATTTCAGGGTCTAACTTCAAAAATCATGCAAAACACTTCTAACACCTTCAGATATGTTTCTCTGTGTTGCAAAATAGGTTTTATTCATGCACAGACTGCAAAGTTAAAGTGGGACAGAGATTTAGCTTGCATTGCTGTAACCAGCTTTGTTCTGCGCTGAAAAGCTGTTTTCTGACATTTCAGGGTCTAACTTCAAAAATCATGCAAAACACTTCTAACACCTTCAGATATGTTTCTCTGTGTTGCAAAATAGCTTTTATTCATGCACAGAGTGTAAATTTAAAGTGGGACCAAGATTCAGCTTGCATTGCCTGAACCAACTTTGTTCTGCGCTGAAAAGCTGTTTTCTGACATTTCAGGGTCAAACTTCAAAAATCATGCAAAACACTTCTAACACCTTCAGATATGTTTCTCTGTGTTGCAAAATAGCTTTTATTCATGCACAGACTGCAAAGTTAAAGTGGGACAGAGATTCAGCTTGCATTGCTGTAACCAGCTTTGTTCTGCGCTGAAAAGCTGTTTTCTGACATTTCAGGGTCTAACTTCAAAAATCATGCAAAACACTTCTAACACCTTCAGATATGTTTCTCTGCGTTGCAAAATAGCTTTTATTCATGCACAGAGTGTAAATTTAAAGTGGGACCAAGATTCAGCTTGCATTGCCTGAACCAACTTTGTTCTGCGCTGAAAAGCTGTTTTCTGACATTTCAGGGTCTAACTTCAAAAATCATGCAAAACACTTCTAACACCTTCAGATATGTTTCTCTGTGTTGCAAAATAGGTTTTATTCATGCACAGACTGCAAAGTTAAAGTGGGACAGAGATTCAGCTTGCTTTGCTGGAACCAGCTTTGTTCTGCGCTGAAAAGCTGTTTTCTGACATTTCAGGGTCTAACTTCAAAAATCATGCAAAACACTTCTAACACCTTCAGATATGTTTCTCTGTGTTGCAAAATAGGTTTTATTCATGCACAGACTGCAAAGTTAAAGTGGGACAGAGATTCAGCTTGCATTGCCTGAACCAACTTTGTTCTGCGCTGAAACGCTGTTTTCTGACATTTGAGGGTCTAACTTCAAAAATCATGCAAAACACTTCTAACACCTTCAGATATGTTTCTCTGTGTTGCAAAATAGGTTTTATTCATGCACAGACTGCAAAGTTAAAGTGGGACAGAGATTCAGCTTGCTTTGCTGGAACCAGCTTTGTTCTGCGCTGAAAAGCTGTTTTCTGACATTTCAGGGTCTAACTTCAAAAATCATGCAAAACACTTCTAACACCTTCAGATATGTTTCTCTGTGTTGCAAAATAGGTTTTATTCATGCACAGACTGCAAAGTTAAAGTGGGACAGAGATTCAGCTTGCATTGCCTGAACCAACTTTGTTCTGCGCTGAAACGCTGTTTTCTGACATTTGAGGGTCTAACTTCAAAAATCATGCAAAACACTTCTAACACCTTCAGATATGTTTCTCTGTGTTGCAAAATAGCTTTTATTCATGCACAGAGTGTAAATTTAAAGTGAGACAGAGATTCAGCTTGCATTGCCTGAACCAACTTTTTTCTGCGCTGAAAAGCTGTTTTCTGACATTTCAGGGTCTAACTTCAAAAATCATGCAAAACACTTCTAACACCTTCAGATATGTTTCCCTGTGTTGCAAAATAGGTTTTATTCATGCACAGAGTGTAAATTTAAAGTGAGACAGAGATTCAGCTTGCATTGCTTGAACCAACTTTTTTCTGCGCTGAAAAGCTGTTTTCTGACATTTCAGGGTCTAACTTCAAAAATCATGCAAAACACTTCTAACACCTTCAGATATGTTTCTCTGTGTTGCAAAATAGCTTTTATTCATGCACAGAGTGTAAATTTAAAGTGGGACCAAGATTCAGCTTGCATTGCCTGAACCAACTTTGTTCTGCGCTGAAAAGCTGTTTTCTGACATTTCAGGGTCTAACTTCAAAAATCATGCAAAACACTTCTAACACCTTCAGATATGTTTCTCTGTGTTGCAAAATAGGTTTTATTCATGCACAGACTGCAAAGTTAAAGTGGGACAGAGATTCAGCTTGCATTGCCTGAACCAACTTTGTTCTGCGCTGAAACGCTGTTTTCTGACATTTGAGGGTCTAACTTCAAAAATCATGCAAAACACTTCTAACACCTTCAGATATGTTTCTCTGTGTTGCAAAATAGCTTTTATTCATGCACAGAGTGTAAATTTAAAGTGAGACAGAGATTCAGCTTGCATTGCCTGAACCAACTTTTTTCTGCGCTGAAAAGCTGTTTTCTGACATTTCAGGGTCTAACTTCAAAAATCATGCAAAACACTTCTAACACCTTCAGATATGTTTCTCTGTGTTGCAAAATAGGTTTTATTCATGCACAGAGTGTAAATTTAAAGTGAGACAGAGATTCAGCTTGCATTGCCTGAACCAACTTTTTTCTGCGCTGAAAAGCTGTTTTCTGACATTTCAGGGTCTAACTTCAAAAATCATGCAAAACACTTCTAACACCTTCAGATATGTTTCTCTGTGTTGCAAAATAGCTTTTATTCATGCACAGAGTGTAAATTTAAAGTGGGACCAAGATTCAGCTTGCATTGCCTGAACCAACTTTGTTCTGCGCTGAAAAGCTGTTTTCTGACATTTCAGGGTCTAACTTCAAAAATCATGCAAAACACTTCTAACACCTTCAGATATGTTTCTCTGTGTTGCAAAATAGCTTTTATTCATGCACAGAGTGTAAATTTAAAGTGGGACCAAGATTCAGCTTGCATTGCCTGAACCAACTTTGTTCTGCGCTGAAAAGCTGTTTTCTGACATTTCAGGGTCTAACTTCAAAAATCATGCAAAACACTTCTAACACCTTCAGATATGTTTCTCTGTGTTGCAAAATAGGTTTTATTCATGCACAGACTGCAAAGTTAAAGTGGGACAGTGATTCAGCTTGCTTTGCTGGAACCAGCTTTGTTCTGCGCTGAAAAGCTGTTTTCTGACATTTCAGGGTCTAACTTCAAAAATCATGCAAAACACTTCTAACACCTTCAGATATGTTTCTCTGTGTTGCAAAATAGGTTTTATTCATGCACAGACTGCAAAGTTAAAGTGGGACAGAGATTCAGCTTGCATTGCCTGAACCAACTTTGTTCTGCGCTGAAACGCTGTTTTCTGACATTTGAGGGTCTAACTTCAAAAATCATGCAAAACACTTCTAACACCTTCAGATATGTTTCTCTGTGTTGCAAAATAGCTTTTATTCATGCACAGAGTGTAAATTTAAAGTGAGACAGAGATTCAGCTTGCATTGCCTGAACCAACTTTTTTCTGCGCTGAAAAGCTGTTTTCTGACATTTCAGGGTCTAACTTCAAAAATCATGCAAAACACTTCTAACACCTTCAGATATGTTTCCCTGTGTTGCAAAATAGGTTTTATTCATGCACAGAGTGTAAATTTAAAGTGAGACAGAGATTCAGCTTGCATTGCCTGAACCAACTTTTTTCTGCGCTGAAAAGCTGTTTTCTGACATTTCAGGGTCTAACTTCAAAAATCATGCAAAACACTTCTAACACCTTCAGATATGTTTCTCTGTGTTGCAAAATAGCT